>NC_057714.1:4285852-4311011 GCF_004010195.1 Chiloscyllium plagiosum | reverse complement strand
ACAAGGATGTTGTCAGGGTTGGAGGATTTGAGTTGTAGGGAGAGATTGAACAGGCTGGGGCTGTTTTCCCTGGAGCATCAGATGCTGAGGGGTGACCTTATAGAGGTTTACAAAATTATGAGGGGCATGGATAGGATAAATAGACAAAGTCTTTTCCCTGGAGTCGGGAGTCCAGAACTAGAGGGCATAGGTTTAGGGTGAGAGGGGAAAGATATAAAAGAGACTTAAAGAGCAACTTTTTCACGTAGAGGGTGGTATGGGTATGGAAAGAGCTGCCAGAAGATGTGGTGGAGGCTGGTACAATTGCAACATTTAAGAGGCATTTGGATGGGTATATGAATAGGAAGGGTTTGGAGGGATATGGGCCGGGTGCTGGGAGGCGGGACTAGATTGGGTTGGGATATCTGGTTGGCATGGACGGGTTGGACCGAAGGGTCTGGTTCCATGCTGTACATCTCTATGACTCTAAGTACAGTGAACTATGCAGGGCAGCTGCAGACGGCTTGACTGGGTACATGGCTGGGCTTTAAAGATGGTGCTAGTGCCAGGCATTCTGGGAAGCCCTGGCAGTGATGAGCATTTCTACCAGTGATGAGATCATCAGGTCACCAAACTGGCATGGTGCATTGGTAATGAGGCAGGTTTGGGAAGATAGCATCAGAAACCTCTCTCAGCTTCAAGGAGGAAAACCTTCTAATGAAACTCACCAAAAATTCAGTCCTAGATTTGATGTATAAATTGAACTAAAATTTTCCAGTATCAACCTATATTTCAAACTTATTCATGAATCCTCCTGGATTGCTGGATCACCCTTTTGGTTCTTTACACAACTGTGCTACAAAAGGACGTGGAAATGTGAGACTGGGTCACAGCCAAGAGGAAGTTGTAACTGCAATTGTAAACATGGTCAATAAACCACAGTGGCTCCTGTCTGTTGTTCCCAAACCATTAACAAGCTTTCTGCTCACTTTAAACATCTTTCCAGCCAACAGCTTACAGTCCAGACCAGAAGAAATCAGTTTTGAACTTTCTCTTCTGTTTGGTTCAGATCAATTCCAAATAAACTGTGCAATCTCAAATGTACTGAGAACAGTTGCAAACATGGCCTTCCCCTTCCTCCTGAGCACCTGTCAATCAATAACTCCTCTTTGAAGAATGTTTTTAGTCTCCACTGCCCCTACCAAGTCTTCTGGCCTTCGCAGCCACAAAGAGAGATTCATGGCTCCCATTCAATCATTTTTAAAAATCAATTCTAGGGATGTTCGCAATATTGAAAAGGTCGCATTTATTGCTTATAGTTAACTTTTTTTAGATTGTTTTAAACTGCTACGTTCCTTGTGGTGATATCGTGCTGCCACAATGGACTAGGTAGGACATTCCAGGATTTATATCCAGCAAGGATGAACCAAGGCCAGAAATGTCTAAGTCATGACTTGGAGCAAAAAGTATTTTTATGGCTGCTCTTGTCTTTCAAGATGGTTGAGGCCACAGGGCTGGGAACATGTATGTTGTGAATGTGTTGGGAAGAGAGGCATGTGATGGGGTCACGGACCCTTCAGTCCAACTCATCCATAAAACATCGAACATAGAACATTACAGCACAGTACAGGTCCTTCAGCCCTCGATGTTGCGCCGACCAGTCATACCAATCTGAAGCTCATCTAACCTATTCCATGTATGCCCATATGCTTGTCTACTGATGACTTAAATGCACTTAAAGTTGACGAATCTACTACAATTGCAGGTAAAGCATTCCATATCCTTACTACTCTCTGAGTAAAGAAACTACCTCTGACATCTGTCCTATATCTATCACCCCTCAATTTAAAGCTATGCCCCCTCATGCTCGCCGTCACCATACTTGGAAAAAGACTCTCCCTGTCCACCCTATCTAACCCTCTGATTATCTTATATGTCTCTATTAAGTCATCTCTCAACCTTCTTCTCTCCAACGAAAACAGCCTCAAGTCCCTCACCCTTTCCTCATAAGACCTTCTCTCCTTACCAGACAACATCTTAGTAAATCTCCTCTGCACCCTTTCCAAAGCTTCCACATCCTTCTTATAATGCGGTGACCAGAACTGTACACAATACTCCAAGTGCGGTCGGACCAGAGTTTTGTACAGCTGTAGCATAACCTCATGGTTCTGGAACTCGATCCATCTATTAATAAAAGTTAAAACACTGTATGCCTTCTTAACAATCCTGTCAACCTGGGTGGTAACTTTCAAGCATCTGTGTACCTGGACACCGAGATCTCTTTGCTCATCTACACTACCAAGAATATTACCATTAGCCCAGTACTTTGCATTCCGGTTACTCTGACCAAAGTGAATCACCTCACACTTGGAAGCTGCAGTAAGTATCTCCTAGCTGCTACTCTGTCTGAGTTTTCTCTCAATGGTTTTCCTTCTGGGTTACTAGAGCTACCTGTGCGATAAATTTATTTGTTGAATATTGCCGTAAGGTGTGTTTATGGGATGTTATTATATTGGAACAGTTAATTACTAATAGCCTGAATCTATTTTTCTGTTAGGTTTTCCAATACCATTACATTATTATAAGTTCTTCCTTCTTTTGTTGTATTTTAACTACAATGTTTGAAACAATTGTGTTTTGCTTAATGCCAAGTAGTTTGACTAGTCGAATTTGCACCTGGAACACAGCACTTAACATTTGTCTTTGAAATATGAAAAATGTAGGGTCTAGGCTTCCTTCCTAAAATATTTTGAGGGGGTCTGGTGTCATCCATAATACTCCTCACCCTCTCCCATGGTCCATTAATCTTAGCAATTCACCCCAACTCGCATCCATTCTGCATAGATCTCATAAGCCCATGTAGAAACGAGAGAAAATAAAGCTTTAAAATTCTAACATAGATTCTCCTATTCAGATGAGATAGCAAAAAATATTCCTATTGGTGTAAGTTCATACAAAGTTTTTTTTAAATCTCGTGCTTATTCTAATTCACCACTTTCAAACACAACTAATCCTTTAATGGCCTCTTTAAGCTGTCAAAGAAAACTATGAACTCAGAAAACCCTTGCTGAGGTCATTTTTGCTTGTGAACATCAAAAACTACTCACAAAGAAGATTAGCACTAAACCACATACAATTTAAATCTGGCAATTTGTCATCAAACACACAGTGAAATGCTGGAATATTCACTCCTAAAGTGTTGTGCATGCTGGGTTAATTGAAATTTTCAGGTCTGAGTTTGGTTTTTGTAAGGCAAGAGTATCAAGGAATATGCAGAAATTGCGAGTAATGGAGTTGAGGTACAGATCATTCATCATCCAATAAAATATTTGAAGATGTTCCAGCAGCTGAATGGCCTAAACCTGTCCCAACTGAAAAATTCCATGACAGTCTAAATAAGTTTAACTACAGGCCGTTCTGCTATAACATGCATTTTGCTAACACAAACCTGCTGTAATGTGATTGCCAAGTTTGGGATGTTGTTTCTAAAACACGAACATTTCAAGCGTGCGTTGGCTGTAACACGATTACATTGCCAATACTGTTTCTGAAGTGCGGTTTTTCTATAATGCGGGATTGCACAAGAATGCAACCATCGCGTTATTGAAGAACTACCTGTATATAATGAAATAAACAAACACTTCAGCAATTACTTTGCAGGCAATCATCTTTGTTATAATAATGTGTGGAGTGCAGCACTTTGTTATCCCCATAAAAGATGTCTTAATGAGACAATTAGTCAATTATTTAATTTTCTGTTAATTGCATGCTTTAACAGACTAATCTAAAAACACTGTAATTGGTCACTAAGCACAGAAACATCCATACATTGGAGTTTAGCATTAGGCTAGATGACAATTTCACACTGCCTGTCCTGCACTTCTTTGTCACTGATGTGCTATTGTAACTGTTGGGAGTCTGCACATCCATTCTATCTAGCTGTGTGTTTACACTGAGCCATCATCATTATATCTGACTAGCCATGGGTAACAGACAGTCCAATATTGAAGTTGAACTGAAGGTAAATTTTTATTTGTAATACGTTATACTTATAGGAAATAGCACTTAAACTATCTGTATTGTTTTGCATTATGATAGACGGCCACTGAAAGCAATAATCAATGATTTTAGTTTTCAAAATGTACCTGTGTTGATGTAAGACATTTCTTCAAAGAAATCCCAACTCAAGATGTTCAAGTGCATTTGTTGCTTGTATCACTTCTGAATATCGATGAATATAATCTGATCGCTGGTGGTGTTGTAGACAGGAAAGAAGATTATCTCAGAGTACAACAGGATCTTTATCAAATGGGCCCATGGGCTGATGAGTGGCAGATGGAGTTTAATTTTGATAAATGTGAGGTGTTGCATTTGGGTATGACAAACCCAGGGCAGGACTCATACACTGAATGGTAAAGCTGTCGGGGGTGTTGCCGAACAAAGAGACCTCAGGGTGCTGGTGCGTTGTTCCTTGAAAGTGGAGTCACAGGTAGGTAGAGTGGTGAAGAAGGCATTTGGAATGCTGGCCTTCATTTGTCAGAACATTGAGTATATGAGTTGAGAAATAGTGTAGCAGCTGTACAGGACATTGGTGAGACCACCTTTGGAATATTTTGCACAGCTCTGGTTGCCCTTCCATAGTAAGGATGTCGTTAAACTTGAGAGGGTGCAGAAAGATTTACAAGGCTGTTGCCAGGACTGGAGGGTTTGAGCTGTAGGGAGAGGCTGAACAGGCTGGGGTGTTTTTCCCTGGAGCGTTGAAGGGCTAATGAGACCACCTTTGGAATATTTTGCACAGCTCTGGTTGCCCTTCCATAGTAAGGATGTCGTTAAACTTGAGACGGTGCAGAAGGATTTACAAGGCTGTTGCCAGGACTGGAGGGTTTGAGCTGTAGGGAGAGGCTGAATAGGCTGGGGTGTTTTTCCCTGGAGCGTTGAAGGGCTAAGGGGTGACCTCATAAAAGTTTATAAAATCATGAGGGGCATGGATGGGGTGGATAGCCAAGGTATTTTTCCTACAGTGGGGGAGTCCAAAACGAGAGGACATTGGTTTAAGGTGAGAGGGGAAAGATGTGAAAAGGACCTGAGGGGTAACTTTTTCATGCAGAGGGTGGTGCATGTAGGGAATGAGCTGCCAGAGGAAGTGGTGGAGGTGGGTACAATTACAACATTCAAAAGGCACCTGAATGGGAAGAGTTTTATGGGAAAAGGACCAAATGCTGTCAAATTGGACAAGATCAGATTGGGATGTCTGTTCGGTGCAGCTGGGTGGACCGAAGGGTCTGTTTGCATGCTATATGACTCTATGTTTCTACAAAATAGATTTCCTGATTATAGTAGATTTGTCATGGATGTGGGCCCTAAACTAGTAATAAGTTTAGGGGGTGAAGAAATAATAATACTCACCAAAGAGTGATATATCACACCATGTTTAACAGAGGCATATGGCACAAGACAGGACTAATAATTTCTGATAAGATCAAATTCTTCTGAAGATCATTCTCATACAGTATTAAGTCACTCTCATTCACTTCAGAGTGATTTATCTGCCATATGTTTAAGTGCACAAAGTACTGTCCTACTGTAATCATTCATGTTAACATGCTAACTGAAAGGATATCCCCATTCTCCATTCTCTCCAAAAGGAAAATCTCATAGCCACATACTTCAGCTTGCAGAGGACATGTGTTGGGGACATCTTTTCAAACATGTGATTGCAGATACTTTCTTTAAAGAACCAGTTAGGTGTTCAACTTTTAATATTGTAGTCTCTTTCCCTGTGCCAGAATGGCTGAAGAACATTCTATGAAATTCAATCTGATGTAATGGAAATAGCAGCATGGTGGTGGATAGAAATTAAAGGATTATGACACCAGATTGGAGCTACAAATGAGCAGAAATTGTTTTGGAAAAATACTCAGGCATGCACTAAAGCAACAATATTCCTGTTTCAAAGATTTTTAGATAATTAAAGGTGTTGATGATTAGGGGCCACATTTAGGGAAACTGTTTTTCTGACAGTCTTACATTATGACTGGTCAACAACAGCTGGTATTTATATAGCAACAGTAAAACTTCCCTTAGCATTTGACACCAGAACTTAGACATTCTGATCATAATATACAGGCATAGAGGTAGGCCATTGAGTCTTGTCTACCATACACAAAGATCATGACTGATCTGAAACTTTCTCAAATCCACTTGCCCTGAATCACTTGATTCCCTTATTGATTAAAAACCTGCCTATGATTTCATTGATTCTGGATCAATGGTGCTGGAAGAGCACAGCAATTCAGGCAGCATCGAGGATTTCATTGAATCTACTTACTGAACCAGCTTTAACATCCTCTGCAGTAAAGAATTTCACAGATTCATTACTCTCTGAGAGGCATGGTGGCACAATGGTTAGCACTGCTGCCTCACAGCGCCAGAGACCCGGGTTCAATTCCCGCCTCAGGCGACTGACTGTGTGGAGTTTGTACATTCTCCCCGTGTCTGCGTGGGTTTCCTCCGGGTGCTCCGGTTTCCTCCCACAGTCACAAAGATGTGCGGGTCAGGTGAATTGGCCATGCTAAATTGCCCGTAGTGTTAGGTTAAAGGGGTAAATGTAGGGGTCTGGGTGGGTTGCGCTTCGGCGGGTCGGTGTGGACTCGTTGGGCCGAAGGGCCTGTTTCCACACTGTAAGTAATCTAATCTAATCTAAAATCCCTCCTCATCTCTGACTTAAATGTGAAAACCCTTATTCGGAAATGATGCCCTCTGGTCCTAGACTTTCCCACAAAGCAAAACAACCTTTCTACGTCTGCCCTGTCAAGTCCCCTAAGAGTCTTGTAGGTTTCAGTACATAGAACATTACAGCGCAGTACAGGTCCTTCGGCCCTCGGTGTTGCGCCGACCAGTCATACCAATCTGAAGCCCATCTAACCTACACTATTCCATGTACGCCCATTTGCTTGTCCAATGACAACTTAAATGCACTTAAAGTTGGCAAATCTACTACCGTTACAGGCAAAGCATTCCATACCCTTACTACTCTCTGAGTAAAGAAACTACCTCTGACATCTGTCCTATATCTATCACCCCTCAATTTAAAGCTATGCCCCCTCATGCTCGCTGTCACCATTCTTGGAGAAAGGCTCTCCCTGTCCACCCGATCTAACCCTCTGATTATCTTATATGTCTCTATTAAATCACCTCTCAACTTTCTTCTCTCCAACGAAAACAGCCTCAAGTCCCTCACCCTTTCCTCGTAAGACCTTCCCTCCAGACCAGGCAACATCCTAGTAAATCTCCTCTGCACCCTTTCCAAAGCTTCCACATCCTTCTTATAATGCAGTGACCAGAACTGTACACAATACTCCCAAGTGTGGCCACACCACGGTTTTGTACAGCTGTAGTATAACCTCATGGTTTCGGAACCCGATCCCTCTATTAATAAAAGCTAAAACACTGTATGCCTTCTTAACAATCCTGTCAACCTGGGTGGCAACTTTCAAGGATCTGTGTACCTGGACACTACCAAGAATCTTTCCATTAGCCCAGTACTTTGCATTCCGGTTACTCTGACCAAAGTGAATCACCTCACACTTGTCCACATTAAACTCCATTTGCCACCTCTCAGCCCAGCTCTGCAGCTTATCTATATCTCTCTGTAACCTACAACATCCTTCGTCACTATACATAACTCTACCAACCTTAGTGTCGTCTGCAAAGTTACTAACCCACCCTTCTACGCCCTCATCCAGGTCGTTTATAAAATGACGAACAGCAGTGGACCCCGTGCTGACTATCCCTAATCAAATTATTCTTTTCTAGATGATTTTAAATCCTATCTCTTATAACCTTTTCCAACACTTTACCAACAACTGAAGTAAGGCTCACTGGTCTATAATTACTAGAGTTGTCTCTATTCCCCTTCTTGAACAGGGGAACCACATTTGCTATCCTCCACTCTTCTGGCACTATTCCTGTAGACAATGATGATTTAAAGATTAATGCCAAAGGCTCAGCAATCTCCTCCCTGGCTTCCCAGAGGATCCTAGGATAAATCCCATCCGGCCCAGGGGACTTATCTATTTTCACACTCTGCAGGATTTCTAATACCTCTTCCTTGTGATAAGGTTCCCCACAGTAAGGAGGTCTCTCAATAAGGTCTTCTAAACTCTGATGAGTACAGGCCCAACCTACTCAACCTCTTCTCATATCACAGTCCCTCCATACCCTGGAGTCAGCATAGGGAATTTTCTATGGACAACTTCCAACGTGAATATATTTCCTTAGATGAATGGACCAAAACTACTCACAGTGTTTCAGCTTGGGTATGACTAGTACCTTGCATAATTTTAACAATACATCCTTATTTTTATATTCCATTCCATTTGAAATATACAGCAACATTTCAGTTGCCTTCCGTATTAACCACTGAATTCGGATGCCAACATTTTTGTGATTCATAGATGAGGACTCAGAAATCCTTCTCTTCTATATCTTTCTGTAATATTTCTCCATTTTTATAATATTTAGCTCTTCTATTCTTTCTGCTAAAGACTCATAACCTTGCACCTTTCCACATTATATTCCATTTGCCAAATTTTACCCACTCACGTAACCTGTAGACATCCCTCTATAGACTCTTTGTGTCATCCTGACCACCTGCCTTCCCACCAACTGCAGTATGATCATCGAGCTGAGAGAAAAATGACTTCATCAATCAAATAGACCAACCTTCCATAACTAGATATGGAGGAGCTTGCCCAATTCCTTTCAGAAGATCGGTATTGAATAGTTCTTTCTACATGAGTTGCTAATTTGTTCTGGAGGTGATAATTGTAGAAAAGCAGCTTTAGAATGTGGATGATCAATCTTTGCTGAAGAATGCTGTTTGAAAGTTGCCTCATTGTACTATTTGCAACCAATTGTCTAAAGTCTAATCATTCTACATTAATGAAAACTCAAATATATCTTCTCACTGCTATTTTTAAGCCAACAATTTTCTAATGCAAATAACCTTGACTCCTTGAGTGTACCTGATTATTAAATGCAATGACTGTGCAATTGGACCACCATGTGTAGTATCATAATAAAACTATTCCTGTACAGAATGTATTAAAACATATTCATTCCAACTCCAACCTATTGCTTTTTGACATTCAAAGATGTCACATCTGAAAATATCACACATTAGCCTATGAAACCTCCAAGGTGCCATAAGTTCCTCAGACCTCTAGCCATCCACAAACTCTATGTTACTCCAAAACTGGATTAATGTGGATCCTCCTTTTCCATTGCAGTGTTGTTGAAAGCTTTCAAACATCCAAGCCAGAAGCTCTAACATCCATTTACAAATCTCTCTATGGCCATATCTTGTGCCTTAGGACTCTCCTTATAAGCTTCCTTTTAGATCACCCTTGAAATATCCCTCCTAATACCTCCGTTCTTGGCTCAGATGTTTGATTGTCTACTTATCTCTGAAGTGTCTCAGGACCTGGATCTGCTTTAAAAACAGTGTATAAACACAAGAACAATTTCCATTCACAAAGTGCTTTGATTGTGATAAAGCATCCAAAGCTGCTTTACAGCATCAATTCTTAAACAGAATTTGACACTGTGCCACATTTGATATTTTGAAAGAATATGGAAAACCCAGAGATTGTCTGAAAGGAACATCTTGAGGACAGATGAAGAGATTTGGTGATTCAATTCCAAATCTGAAAGCCTGGTCACCAGGAGGCCAATGATGAGGAGATAAAAATCGTGGTGTTGAAGAGGCCTTGGATACAGCTGGGAATTGTCGGTCTGAAGAATGTTATAGAGGTAGGGAGTGAAGTTGTTGTTGTTTTAAATGTTCATATTACCCAGTGAGATGTAAATAGTTATGTGGGTGTGGTTACAAGGAAACAATTTCTTCATTAATCTATCACTGTGAGTGAACGTAATATTTTTCAGATATCAACCAGACCACATCACCATCTCTAAGCATGTTCATACAAACCTCTTTTGTTTAAATCCATGAATGCTAGGTCACATGTTCCACACACCAAGTAACAGTAGAACACTCAACTCATCTTGACCATTGCCTTGATAGATCAACTAGATTATCACATGACAGTCAGTAATTTTTAAATATGTAGATATAAATATTTCTGGCAACAGTAGTAAAATGACATGTTGGAAAGCCCAAAGACCAATTTCTAACGCAGAGTCCTTGTTAAGGGTAACCGAGAGTTCACTTATGCACCTTCCCCCAAATTTTCCCCAACTCCAAATATCCCAGTTTATGATGATCTCTTTAACGTAATCAGGATTAGTTCCTGAATGGAAAACATCTCCTTTATAAGTGAGTTTAATTGGTTTAGCAAGGTGCAGCACGATTTCAAACACACGATCAGAAGCAATTTTAGTCCTTCTGCAAACAGGCAAGTCCAAGTTGACAATAAATGCAATATATATTCCATTACATTGCAACTGTCAGTATTTCTCTGTTATATTCACAACTTTTTCTGCCACTACTTATTGTGAACTTAGATAAACATTCTTTGTAAAAGTCTTTATGATTTCAACACAAATTGATCATTTTTAGATCTCTCCAGAATACTCTGTAACTGTGAAGGATCAAAGATAGCACAGAGTCTGCAGTTTGTCAGTATCATTAGGAAAATATAAAGTCATGGAAAAACAATTTGTTAAAAGGCCAAAACAGTGTTAGGAATCCTTAGACTTGCCACAAACAACAACATTCAAAAAGAGTAGCAACATCTAGTGGTGAACCTTTTTTTAACCTGATTTTTCAAGATTACATCAGGATTGCTTCATGGTACCACACCCAAAGAGAACAGAGTAAAATCAACTATTATTCAAACCACCATCACTTTTACTCTTTGCCAGCAAAAGATGTCTAACATATAGTAATGACTATTTCTAGCCACGCATTTTAGATATTGTAGTAAATCATTCAGTTTAATAATGCCCAGTTGGCGTACTTACGGCAGGATGCCCAGGACAGTAGCTGTAATTGGCATGGGACTGATAGTGAATGTTAGCCCTGGGGTAGGTGTAATTGTTCCAGGCAGACTGGTTGTTGTTCCACTGTGGGGTAAAGCCAGGGCTCATGGTGACCCTTGCCTTACTGTTCTGGTATGTTCTCACTGCAGGGCCTGGCTGCTGGGGGAAATAAAATGGCAGCTGTAAATAGGATTCAATGCAGCAAATATGGAACATGTTTTACTATTCTTTGTGGTCAAATAAATAATATTACAAATTAATCCTTTTAAATTAAGATTAGTTTAATATATTTGCATTTTAGCATGCAACTTGCAATTATTCAGAAAATGTTTTTGTGTAATTTTCAACCATTCTTTGTTGGGAAAATACAATATCAGAAACTGACGGACACTGAACCCTGGTAGGAGACAAACTATGATGGTGATAAGTGCTCAGCCACTTCTTATAAGCATTGGGCATGTTGTCAGCCTTTATTCTGTTTTGATTTGGAGATGCCGGTGTTGGACTGGGGTGTACAAAGTTACAAATCACACAACACCAGGTTATAGTCTAACAGATTTAATTGGAAGCACTAGCTTTCGGAGTGCCACTCCTTCATCAGTGCTCCTACTCCACAACCACCAATTCTAATAATGGGCTGAATGGCCTTCTTCCATGCTGTAAGGTCCTATGTTTCTATTTACGAAATGTCTCACGAAGCTGTTAAACCTTGCAATACACATTTACTGATTCTTATCACCATCATAATGAAAAAGATGAAAGGGTAGCAGCAATAGAAATGCTACATTGTGTTCATGTTCATCATTTGCAAATAAATATTTTGGTGCACTTTACAGGTACGAACTGAAAATGTGTTGCTGGAAAAGTGCAGCAGGTCAGGCAGCATCGAAGGAACAGGAGAATTGACGTTTCGGACATAAGCCCTTCTTCAGGAATCCTGAAGAAGGGCTTATGCCCGAAACGTTGATTCTCCTGTTCCTTGGATGCTGCCTGACCTGCTGCGCTTTTCCAGCAACACATTTTCAGCTCTGATCTCCAGCATCTGCAGTCCTCACTTTCTCCTTGCACTTTACAGGTAGGAATGAAGATACAATGGAAAAGGGGGGCTTCATAAGAAGGTTGAGGAAAGCACAATTGCAAAGAAGGATTTTGAAAGCAGAGAGCAAATAATGAAATGTTGAGACAGTTCCAATGGGCAGATTCAAAGGAAGTTGAAGAAGTAGCTGCCTAAGGTGAAGTGGGGCACTGAAATAACACAGAAGGCATGGAGGAGCAGACAGCCATAGAGTCATAGAGTCATAAGGTGTATCGCATGGAAACAGACCCTTCGGTCCAACCCGTCCATGCCGACCAGATATCCCAACCCAACCTAGTCCCACCTGCCAGCACCCAGCCCATATCCCTCCAACCCTTCCTATTCATATACCCATCCAAATGCCTCTTAAATGTTGCAATTGTACCAGCCTCCACCACATCCTCTGGCAGCTCATTCCATACACGTACCACCCTCTGCGTGAAAAAGTTGCCCCTTAGGTCTCTTTTATATCTTTCCCCTCTCACCCTAAACCTATGTCCTCTAGTTCTGAACTCCCTGACCCCAGGGAAAAGACTTTGTCTATTTTCCCTATCCATTCACCTCATAATTTTGTAAACTTCTATAAGGTCACCCCTCAGCCTCCGACGCTCCAGGGAAAACAGCCCCAGCCTGTTCAGCCTCTTCCTGTAGCTCAGATCCTCCAACCCTGGCAACATCCTTGTAAATCTTTTCTGAACTCTTTTAAGTTTCACAACATCTTTCCGATAGAAAGGAGACCAGAATTGCATGCAATATTCCAACAGTGGCCTAACCAATGTCCTGTACAGCCGCAACATGACCTCCCAACTCCTGTCCTCAATACTCTGACCAATAAAGGAAAGCACACCAAATGCCTTCTTCACTATCCTATCTACCTGTGACTCCACCTTCAAGGAACTATGAACCTGCACTTCAAGGTCTCTTTGTTCAGCAACACTCCCTAGGACCTTACCATTCACTAAGTTAGGTCAAAGATAAAGCTGGCATGGAATTATAATGGACGTCAGAGCAACAACCAAGATCACAACATTAACTGAATAATGGCCAATATTGACATGATTGAGAGTGTCACCACATTTTACAGATAAAGACACAAGCTGCATTGTTTGTTTAAGAGAACCAGCAAATTGAGGCAAGAAATTGAGCAGGCTAAATCCTGCATTTGGACTAAAATTGAGAAATTCGAAAATATCATGTATTGATTTTCACACTTTCTCCCATTTCTTGAATTAGTACTTCTATTTCTAATCCAAGAAAATAAAGCTTTAAAATTCCCCAGTATCTCCCGGCTGCAGTGCTCTGTTTTGCTAAAAAAAACTCCACATGAAAGATGGAAGGGGGCAAAAAATTTCCTGTGTGTGTTAGATTTGCTGTAGCTGCTGATTAAGAATTCAGAACTGTAGTAAACTTCCTCAGCATCTTCTGTCAGGCTTCTTGCAGGAGAATGAAATGTTTGTAATACTTTGGAAGCTGGAGGAATTTTCTGGGCCGAAGCCTGAACATTCCCCAAATCCTGAATCGCACTCAGACAGAAGCAAACAGGAAACACTTCTGCAGCCCTGCAAAAAACACTATGGATCAACAAACTATAAACTCTCCAGTTGCATGTCGACACAAATATAGTGAAGGGAACTTTTTGTTGCCCTGTACATGAAATGGACGCATCAAGCTTCATTGTACATTTCAGTAGAAACCAGCATTTGGTCAGTGAAGCTTGCCTCCAATCACACTGAGAAATATAAGTTAATGTTCTGATTTGATCATGTTAGTCGCAGATTTGATTTTGGCCAATGTAGCATCACTTTAACCCTTGTAGGTAGACACTCATTTAAAGTGTCTGCCTACAAAGTACAGAGACACCACATTTTAAAGAGCAACTGCAGATGAAAGGGGTCACTTTCCTCAGCTCTTGACTTCTTTGAGGTACAATTCACTATTTGCCAATCAAGCCTTCTCCTATCAATGTACACTGCTAATATGCATTTCAAAGGTTATCCTTAAACCTAATGCTGCATTCATATTATAGGTACCTAGCAACTCCCACACTGATTCCACCCCTGCATAACCTTACTTACCAACAATCCAATTTAAACATTTGGCAAAACCTGATCAACAACGTCAAAGAATCTAATGCAGTCCCCCAAAACTGACTTTAAAAACAGCCTGGTGACACATGAAGAATTAGATTGAAAGAGCAGTGCGATTGGGCTTTAGCAATTTCATCTTTTGTTAAAATTAATTCACGGGGATGAGGGCATCACTCACGAGGCCAGCATTTATTGCCCATCCCTACTTGGCCAGAGAACAGTTAGGAATCAACACATTGCAGTGAGTTTGGAGTCACATGTGGGCCAGACCAGGTAAAGATGGCAGCTTCCTTCCCTGAAGGACATTCGTAAACTAGATGGTTTTTTACAACAATCAGCAACAGATTCATGCTCATCATTAGACTCAATTCCAGATTTCTTACTGAATTCGAATTCTACCATCTGCCGTGGTATGATTCAAACTCAGGTCCCCATAACATTACCTGCTTCTCTGGATTAACAGGACAGCTATAATACCACTAGGCCATCACCTATAAGTATTAAAAATATTCTTTCTTGTGATAAAAAAAATTTCCTGCAGGATGTCCCTCAGAAAAAAAATTGATTTTGCTGTTTCCTTCAGTTATTTTCTGATATTTTTGAAGCTTACTTTAAGAGGACAATGAGCAGGCATGGAATTATGGGATTGATCTGATCATGGATGCGGAAGTTGGACACGGTTGGATGTTGGCAGTGCTGATGGTGGAAAGAGTGCCTTGCTAGTGGTTGCTAGGGAATAGGAATGTGACCACAGGAGAATGATGGCCGTCAGTTGATGGACTTGCCCAATGCCTGTCTGAAGCTGCAATGTTCAGTGGGAATTTAAAGAAGTTCCCCAAGGCAGGGTTCACTAGATGACATCGAAAACAGTCCAATCCTCCTGGTCGACTCACAGCACTGAAATAGCACTTACTGAAATAACTCCACAGAGGCTGGTATCCCACCATCAAGTCACCCTCCATTTACACATGGAGAGACCTTGACACTGACACTGATCCAGCTCCCTCAGAACCAACTCTGAGTGGAACCAGAACCTCTGGCCCTCCTGCTTTTCTCCGCCAGGCAGGGCTCCCTGACAGGACCAGATTAACAGGCCCAATCGGGAACTCATTTCTTATGAGGTCCCCTAGCTGACCTCGTTACAATCATTACATTCCACTCCCCCCCCCCCTTTTATATAGTCTATGTGCTTGTTCAGAACTGTCACATCAACTCGAACTTTAAACATCACTGGACCTGAGCTTGTAGTGATCATGCCTCTTACCCATGCTGGCCCATTCCCATGGTTCCTACACTGAACTTCATCCCCTGAGCTAAACTGTCTCTCTCACTTAGCAGAGTCTTGTGTCTGGCATTGGCATTCCTGATACCTTTCACTCTCCCTCCTTCCCAGGTCCAGGAAGATCTAAGTTAACCTGGTGTACAGTCTTCTCCCCATTAGCAACAGTGCTGGAGCTATCCCTGGCGTTGCATGAGGAGTAGTCCCATAACAAACAGGAACTGAGACAGTTTAGTAACTAATGAAGCTGCCGGCTGTCCTTACATGACAAATACCATTTGACTTTAAGAAATACTTAAACTCCCTGCTGGTAAATGATGGCTTCTGGGAGTCTGTGTAGTACAAAAGATGAATGCAGGTTTTTTATCATTAACTCATGTTTGACGAGTGAACTCTATACACATCCAGCCACTTTGACTGGGCGTCCATAATGACTAAGAACATTGAGGCTCTGAAAGGACCTGCATAGTCAACATGGAACCAAGTCCAGGGTTTACCTGGCCATTGTCACAAATGTCGGGGAGCTGCTGGCAGTAATTTTTCTCCTCTTTGGCAGTTTGGGCACTCCCCCACCAACGCAGCTATGCCTGCATCCAATCCTGGCCACCAGACATAACTTCTCACCAACATCTTCATTTTGGAAATACCTGGATGACTCTGGTGGAGTTCAGTCTGTATCAAACGGTGACCTTTGCTCGTGACAATCAGTCTCGCTCTCTATAACAATATGCCGTCCTCTACTGTGATCTGGTCTCTCCGGGTCCCAAAAAGTTTCAATTCTGGTTGTGATGGCTGTTTGGTTTCCTCCATCACCACCAGCTCTTTCAGTTTTGCCAGAACCAGATCTTTTTGCGTTCCAAGTCTGATATTGTCAGCTGTGTCTAGAAGCATGTCCAGGCAATGTAAAACCATCACAGACTCTTCCAGTGGTGGTACCACCGGGGGTGTATCTGCCAGCAGGAGGCAGCTCAATGCATCTGCATTTGCTACTTGGCCTCCCAGACAGTATTCCAACTTGTAGTTATACGCATTTAATATTAGAGCCCACTGCTGAATTCGGCCTGCATTTGACTTGATTTTGATTTGATTTATTGTTGTCACATGTACCTAAAAGTGAAAAGTTTTTTTGTTTGCTTTCAGTAAAGGCAGATCATAACATACAAGGATAAATAGATCATAGGGTGTTTGGACAGAGCAACGCATATAAGGTTATGGCTGCACCAAAGCAAGATCAACATTAGATTTGAAATTAGGAAAGTCCATTTAGCAGTCTAATAACAGTGGGGCAGCTGTGGGCGCTCTAAGTTGACCTTGCAATTTTTATAGGTATTGCGAGAACTTCCTGACTTCAAATATGACCGCCAAATCTTGCTTCTTTATCTGGGTGTATTTACACTCTGGATTAGCCTAAGTCCTAGATGCATACCTCATTGGGCGTTCCTCTCCATTAGGCCTTCCATAAGCTAATACTACCCTGATGCCGTACAGGGAGCCATTGCATGTCAATACCAGATCTCACTTGGGATCATAGTGTGCCAAAAGCTGAGAGGATGATCACTGTTTCTTCACTTCCCTTAAAGCTATAGCTTGGCCACACAACCATTTCCATAGCTGATCTTTTTCTAAAAGTTGATGCAATGGTGCCAGGATGGAGGCCAGGTTATGTATGAACTTTCCATAATAGTTCACCAGCACAAGGAAAGACTTAAGCTCTGGTACTGACATGGGAGCCGGGATGCCTTTGATCGTCCTCACATATTTTCCTAATCAAAAAATGTGGAGCCTATCCAGACAAATCTTTCTTAACCAATTTCACCCCATCAAGCTTCAGCCTGTGTTCTTTACTACAATGAGTGGTAACTGAACCAGCTGCTTCTCATAAGAGACTGGAACTGAAGTTGTACCCTTAATCTGGAAAGGTTCCCCAGTATAGGTTCTCAGTCTTGCAAAAGGTCTTATGCAAACTTAAGAGTTGGAGTCCAGAGCGAATTTTGTTGAAGACTGGTCCTGCAATCACTGAAACAGCCACACTGGTATCAACTTCATTAGAACCGGGTGACCATTTAACCAGACGTTTATTCGGATTGGTTCTGATTTGAATGTTGCTAAGCAATTTTACTGTTCCAAACCAGGACTTGCTCAGGTGTGCACTCTCCTGGATACCGACCTGAGTACTCTTACACAATTTAGGTCTGGTGAGAGTTTTGTGGGGTGAGTTTAGAGTCCACATACCAGCAGCAACTACAATGATCGCTAACACAGATCCTGAAAAAAATCCTTAACCATTTGGCTGAGGCTTGGCTTTGTTTTGGGGTTTTGCTGTGGGTTGACTGAGAATCCCTCAGTTCAGATTTGGCCTGAATGACGCTCTGCAATTGCCTTTTATTGAGAGGTGTTCCCCAAGCTCATTCAGATTGGTGAAGGTGTCCAATCTGTAACTCATATGCTCCACTTGCCACAGTTTCCAAAGATAAAGCCAGTTGTAGTATCTGTTTGAAGTAGAGTTGGGCTTCAGCTTATAGGCACTTCTGCATTGTTACATCATTAAGCTACACACCAAACCCTCTCTCAGCATCGCGTTGAGGGGTAAACCTAAGTCATATGCCTCTGCTAGTCACCCTAACCTTGCCAAAAATCCCAATATGGATTCCTCTGGTTCTTGAACTGCCAAATAAAACTTCTAGTTTCTTAGAATTAGAGAAGGCTTGCAGTTGAAACATTCCTTAAGTAAATTTGTCAACACTTGAAAGGATTTTGTCTTTGGTTCCTCAAGGAAAGTTAGGCTCCTAATAATTGAAACAACTGTGGATCCACAAGCTGTCAGGAGAATTACATGTTGCTTTTCATCTGCTCCAATGTCACCTGCTTGAAAATAAAAATGTATTCTTTGCAGATACTAGGCCCAGTCTTTGGTGGCAGGATCAACTGAATCAAGCCTCCCAAATAATGGCATGTTGCCAGAAATGCATACCCCAAGGGCAAGACGACTGTTGTGAGCAGAATTCCTCAGAAGCATGCTTTTCTGTCATTGCCACTGAAATAATTTTACAGAGGCTGGTATCCTGTCACCAAGTCACCCTTTATTTACATGTGGAGAGTCCTTGACACTGACCCAGCTCCCTCAGAGTGAACAGAACCTTTGATACTCCTGTTTATAACTGTCAGCCAGGGCTCCCTGTTTGGACCAGATTAACAGCCCCAATGAGGTCCACCTGGCTGACCCTGTTACAATCACTATATTGACCTTGGAGTTTCAAACCTGCTTCCCTTCTTTCATCTGTTGGGTTTCCTAAGGTTTCTGAAACCAAGCTGATGTAATTTAACAGAAGATTGACTGTTACAATAAAGACCATGGCCTAATTATAACCTTTAATGCGGAACCTGCCTCCTGTAAAGCAATTAGTCACCAAGCCATCATTCTGCCTCTTTTAAAACTAGAATGGGTAAGTCCGAATGAAATGACTCCAAACCTGCACATCCTTGGGAGTTTAAGGCCCTAGCTCCAGGAAGTTTGACATCATTATTGAAAGAAAACCGAAGAGCCAAATTTTGAAAGATCACATTCAAATGTTAATCTGCTATTTCCCCTATTTGATGCTGCGTAACCTTTTCTACATTTCAAATATTTTCCAACACATGAGATGAGAAATTGCTTTTGGAAAATGGAATGGGAGCATCCCTGCCACTCAGTCAGTTCTATTTTGTAGACTGGCCAATCGCTGTTTCCAGTTTTTTTGGGTGTGCCCTCACCTTTTCAAGCCACATGCTTATGCACCTTCAGATAACCTGAGGTGGCAGTGAAGGGGATAAAGCACTGCTCAGCCTAGTTCCTGGAAAACATGGCCTCCCTCTTGTCTCGACTTAACTTGACTTCAAATGCTAAATTAGTTTGTACATGGATCACAGTAAAAGATGGCGATGTCTAGCCATGTACAGGGTAGCTGTGACCTCGGTGCCCTAGTGCCTCAGTGCATGGGATAGTCACCTCTCTAATGCCCACATTCTTCCTGATGGAATCGGCAGAAGTTTCCATAAAGCACATGAACATAACAGAGGAAGATGACTGGATCCAGGTTAGATTGGTATGGTTTCTGTTCCCCTGCATTCCTTAAAACGGTGCTGCTGACATTTGTTTAAAACACTTGTAACTAATTGAGGCTTTTCTCCCAAAACTCCACTCTAGCGAGCGGCTCCACATGGCAGTGCACAACATTCTGTCGAAGGCCTTCTCCCAGCTGAGGCTGATGAGGCAGCTTTCCATCCACCCAAGGCCCACACATAGATGATGGTAACTGAGCAGTGCAGGAGTGCTCAGAGAATTTCTTGTCAGGGACAGCACAGGTCTGGTCAAGGAGAATTACCAACTATACAACAGACTTGACCCAATTGGCAATGACCTTTCACCTTCTGCCTCCAGATGAGGGTGAAGATGCCTTTCACATGGAATCAGAAGGATACTCCTGTACATCTTCAGCAGGTGCTGCTTGACCAAATCCCACAGATGAATATAGCTCAACTCAGTCAATCTGACTATCGGCTCTCATGTGAAATTTCCAGTATATTATACTCTGGTCACTCTCTCAAAATTACTGAATGTAACTGGGCAATACAGCTTGTCCACATACAGACCAACTCTGTGTATCATACATCATTGTAATATGCTGCAGTAAATGCTTGATTATTGAGATTTTGATGTAATTCATCACTGTTCTAACTGTAGGAACTGTGTCCGAGAAATTAGTTGAAGGGTACCTTCTATATTTGGCAGGGAAGAAATCTAAAATGTACCTACAATGGAGTTTTAGTTTGATAAATGATGGCATAAAGTTGAGTTAACCCTAAGCTGCATGGTAGGAAAAGGCCTTTACATAACACATTCAAAGTTCATTCAAACCATCACCTATACTTCTAGCCTTGAAGGTTCCCAGATAATTTTGTCATAAAAAATTTCCCAGCAAAAGGTCATATAGAAGAGAAAGCCATAAAAGGTCTATGTAATAATCGCAGCAAGACCCATGTTTGTACTACAGACATTTCTGACTAATAGGGCCATTATTCCTGGCTCTGGCCTTGAGTGGAACAGTATTTGAACATAAACATGTCACTTCTCCCCACTTGTGAAAGAAAAATCTCTTGAGAAATGCAAAATTGCCAGAGAAAGGGTTTCAAAAATCCTAAACCGACATCTGCTTTGCTTTGGGCAGAACCAATCACCACTTACTCACATTTGACTGGCAGAGTTGGCATCCTGATTATTTTTATCAATTGGTTTCAGATATGTTATGATACACCTTTAGGATGTGGCCCTGCCTCTGAGTGAGAGTGCGTTAAAATCCCACCAGCCCCAACTGAATGTCCCAAGGCCTCCACTTAAAATTAAAACAAAGGATTAGCACCTGCATTCGGAAAGAAAAGAGACCGAAAAGGAAAAGTGTTGTAGATTCTGAACTTAACAAAACATCACTATCTGTAGAATCACCTACAAATTAAGGTGATTACCAAAACTGACAAGCTACACATGGCCTGAATATAACCATGTCAACTGCAATGACCTCACATTCTGATCATTGATCAAACTAATATCCAGTGTCCACTAGTGCTGATTTACAGTGAGTCAATGGATTGCCAGTATAACTTCAGCAGATCATGTGTTTTTTTTTCACACCAAACCTAACCAATGACAATTTGTAATTCAGAGTGCTACAGCACAATGCTTGTAAGGCTGGTTGAGGCAGAAATCAGCATAACATTTAAGAAGTGTTAAGATGTGCACTTTCGATGCTCAGTCATACAAGGCTATGTGCCAAGTACTGGAAAATGGGATTTGAATAGGTGGATGGTAATTTTTGTCCAGTGCAGAATGGAATGGGCCTTTTTCTGTGATACAGACCTCTGATTTTAATTCTAACTATTCGTATTAAGTATCTGGACCGAAATTTCATCTTATAACCAATAAACCAGCATTATAGTCACACAGCCAACTTTCTGATTTACAAACTGTTTTTCTGATATTTTTTTCACTTGTGTTCATTTGCCAGAGAGATAATAAAGGCTGACTGCTTTGAAAAGTCTTTAGTTTCACTGTGCGACCAATCAGGATTGACTGATCCTGCTCCTCTTGGCCCCCAAACTGTGCTAATGGCAATCTCTAATTCCAGTTACAAAAGGCTTATTTACCTTATGAAGTGCTGTCAGCCTGACTCACGAGTTAAAATATTGTTTGCTGAATAAACTGCTGGCTTACATGTATTTAATGTTCAGGCATTCCCTGCCAGGCAGAAGGCCCATTTTAGTAGGAATGTGTACAATTTGTGTAAATCTTTTATGATGTATTGGTTAAATCAAAAGTAGGAACTGATTTAACCAGTTGTACAATAGAATAAGAGAACTGATTACAGATCGAGTGCTTCATTGGCTTTCTTCAGCTTACCACCCCAAACCCTGAAATTAAAGCTTCATCATCTAGTGCTCTGTTTAAAATAACATTTATAAACTGGTATAATCTGGCTGCAAATTATATGAATAATCTAGACTTTTTGCATTGTAGAATCTCACAGTACTGAAATCGGTGGTAGCCTGACCCATCTATTTTGGCGAGAATAGGGACAAATCAAAACCATCCAAGACCTACCAAGAAGCAATATGCGGAGTTTGATGAATACATTGTGGTTTTGAATTCCTTTCTCAGATTTAATTCACTTTGTCTGTTATCCACCTCCCTGAGAGGAACACTATCCTATATTTAACCCTTTATTTAAGATACTCCTTAAAGCCAACCTCTTTGACAAACATTTGGTCATCTGTCCAATATTATCTACACGGTACGGTGTCAAATTCTGTTTGACAATCTGTGAAGCTCTTTGGCAGATTTAATCACATTGTGGGTTCTTTATAAATACAATGTTAATGTTGCCCTTGTTATTGATATACTGGCTTCAAAATAATCTAGAGTCAAGAGTGTGGTGCTGGAAAATCACAGCAGGTCAGGCAGCACCCAAGGTGCAGGAGAATCAACGTTTTGGGTAGAAGCCCTTCATCAGGAATTCCTCATGAAGGGCTTATGCCCTGAAAAATCGATTCTCCTGCTCCTCGGATGCTGCCTGAGCTGCTGTGCTTTTCCAGCACCACACTCTCGACTCTGATCTCCAGTATCTGCAGTCCTCACTTTCTCCTGGTTGAAAATAAGGGACACAGGCCGATCAGTACTCTTACACACATTTAAGGACTGCCATCACAAACCATTGGACCATGTTCGGGATGCAGTCTTCCAGCTACTGAACAATGTGAGGAGTCAGTTGAGAAATTATGGCGATATCAGAAACATGAGGTTCCCGAAATGGAGACATCAGATTCTCCAACCAAGGTCTGAACAGCAAGAAGAAAACCTCTTTAGTGAGTGGCAAGAGGCCTATTTACACACATTTACATCTCATTAACACCGAAGCTCATCTCATTCAGGTGAAATTTCTCCCTGCACAGACGAAACTAGATGATGGCAAATCCTGACATAAAAGTACAGAGCGGTATAGACTATTACACAGGGTGGTATCACTACACACCAGACTTCAGCGTTAGAAAAGGGTTCCTTTGAGTCATCAGTGATCATTCGTGCCTCATTCTACATGTTGTACAATGATCTAGAAGAGGGCACTGTTGGTTTGATCAGCAAGTTTGCAGATGACACAAAGATTGGTGGAGTAGCAGAAAGCATAAGGGACTGTCTGAGAATACAGGAGGATATAGATAGACTGGAGAGTTGGGCGGAAAAGTGGCAGGTGGCCTTCAATCCAGACAAATGTGAGGTGATGCATTTAGGTAAGTCTAATTCTACAGCAAATTATACAATGAACAGAAGAGCCTTGGGAAAAGTTGATGGACAGAGAGATCTGGGAGTGCAGGTCCATTGTATCCTGAAGGTTGCTGCATAGATGGATAAAGTGGTCAAGAAGGTATATAGTATGCTTGCCTTCATAGATCATGTTAAAATTGTACAAGACATTGGTTCAGCCGCATTTAGAATATTGTGTACAGATCTGTTCGCCACATTACCAAAAGGATGTGGATGCTTTGGAGAGGGTGCAGAGAAGGTTTACAAGGGTGTTGCCTGGTATGGGAGGTGCTCGCTATGAAGAGAGGTTGAGTAGGTTAGGTTTATTTTCATTAGAAAAAAGGAGATTGAGGGGCGACCTGATTGAGGTTTACAAAATCATGAAGGGTATAGACAGGGTGGATAGAAACAAGCTTTTTCCCAGGGTGAAGGATTCAATAACGAGAGATCACGCTTTCAAGGTGAGAGGTGGAAAGTTTAAGGGGGAATACACGCGGCAAGTACTTCCCTCAGAGGGTGGTGGGCATCTAGAATGCATTGCCAGCAGAGGTGGTAGAGGCAGGCACAGTAGATTCATTTAAGATTTGTCTGGACAGATGCATGAGTAGGTGGGGCACAGAGGGATACAGATGCTTAGGAATTGACCGACAGGTTTAGACAGTACATAGTGGGCGGCACGGTGGCACAGTGGTTAGCACTGCTGCCTCACAGCACCAGAGACCCGGGTTCAATTCCCGCCTCAGGCGACTGACTCTGGAGTTTGCACGTTCTCCCCGTGTCTGCGTGGGTTTCCTCCGGGTGCTCCGGTTTCCTCCCACAGTCCAAAAATGTGCAGGTCAGGTGAATTGGCCATGCTAAATTGCATGTAGTGTTAGGTAAGGGGTAAATGTAGGGGTATGGGTGGGTTGCGCTTCGGCGGGTCGGTGTGGACTTGTTGGGCTGAAGGGCCTGTTTCCACACTGTAATGTAATCTAATCTAAAATTTGGATCGGCTCAGGCTTGAAGGGTGGAAGGGCCTGTTCCTGGGCTGTAAATTTTCTATGTTCTTTGTTCTTTTTGTTGTTTCCCTCCCACTACATGCACTGTGAAGGGCAATGGCTGCTGGCAGCATTCAAATTGGCGCAGCTAGTCTTTAAATATATCACTCGTGTTGGAAATCCTGCAAGGTCCTGGCAGTGGCGAGTATTCCCACTGTTGGTGAATGCATGATAACATGAGTGTGGCACCATTGGGTTATCGTGCATACATAATGAGGGAAGCAGCAGAGAATTATGTGAGAACCCAGGAGAGCTTACAGAGGGAAAACCCCCATGAAATTCTCTGGAACTGGCACTTAGCCTTTTTTTTGGTAAAGTTCAGTGCTTCTTCTCCAGTAGGAGAGCAAAATTGAATAGTCCAAAGTGAGACACAAGCTATTCTGGACCAAACTGAACCTTTGTTTTACATTTATGATAGAATTCCATGTTTAGAGAGGTGATGGGCACAATAATAGCATTGTGAGCACAATACACCAAAATCCCAAGAAAATGTTAAAGATGAGGTATACAATGTAGGGAAATAGATGGTGACATCTTGACAAATGTCCATATTACAGAAGAGGAAGTGCTGGATGTTTTGAAACGCATAAAGGTGGATAAATCCCCAGGATCTGGTCAGGTGTACCCGAGAACTCTCTGGGAGGCTAGGGAAGTGATTGCTAGGTCTCTTACTAAGATATTTGTATCATCGATAGTCACAGGTGAGGTGCCGGAAGACTGGAGGTTGGCTAATGTGGTGCCACTGTTTAAGAAGGGTGGTAAGGACAAGCCAGGGAACTATAGACCAGTGAGCCTGACATCGATGATGGGCAAGTTGTTGGAGGGAATCCTGAGGGACAGGATGTACATGTATTTGGAAAGGCAAGGACTGAT
>NC_057714.1:4213675-4285473 GCF_004010195.1 Chiloscyllium plagiosum | reverse complement strand
ACCTTGGAGTGCAGGTTCATAGCTCCTTGAAAGTAGAGTCGCAGGTAGATAGGATAGTGAACAAGGCGTTTGGTATGCTTTCCTTTATTGGTCAAAGTGTTGAGTACAGGAGTTGGAAGGTCATGCTGCGGTTGTACAGGACATTGGTTAGGCCACTGTTAGAATATTGCATGCAATTCTGGTCTCCTTCCTATTGGAAAGATGTTGTGAAACTTGAAAGGGTTCAGAAAAGATTTACAAGGATGTTGCCAGGGTTGGAGGATTTGAGCTATAGGGAGAGACTGAACAGGCTGGGGCTGTTTTCCCTGGAGCGTTGGAGGCTCAGGCCTGACCTTATAGAGATTTATAAAATCCGGATGGGCATGGATAGGGTAAATAGGCAAGGTCTTTTCCTTGGGATGTGGGAGTCCAGAACTAGAGGGCAAATCTTCAGGGTGAGAGGGGAAAGATATAAAAGAGACTTAAGGGGGAACGTTTTCACGAAGAGGGTGGTACGTGAATGTAATGAGCTGCCAGAGGAAGTGGTGGAAGCTGGTACAATTGTAACATTTAAAAGGCATTTGGATGGGTATATGAATAGGAAGGGTTTGGAAGGATATGGGCCGGGTCCTGGCAGGTGGGACTAGATTGGGTTTGGATATCTGGTCGGCATGGACGGGTTGGACCGAAGGGTCTGTTTCCATGCTGTACATCTCTATGACTCTATTCAAACAAATAGGCTCCCAGTCTAATTTGAGTATGTGGTGTAGCAGCACAGAGTTGATCACAAAGTACCTGGACAAGTGCTCACTTTCCAAGACATTGTAAATGCTCAGCCTGTTGAAGTGCAAGAACAGCAGCAGACGTATGGAAAGACCAACCAACTGCAAGTTCCCCATCAACGCAGCAGTTCAAAAATGCAGCTCATCACCACCTTCACCAGTTCGGGATGTACAATAAAGCTGGCCTAGCCACTGGTACCCACGTCCCACAAACAGTTTATTAAAAACAAAAAACCCTTAGTTATTTGTTGTCCTTTTTTGTAAGGTGTGATGACTCGGTGCGGAAGGAATTATGAGCTCCATCTTCGTACCCACCCTGCTGTGTAAATTAGATTTCTTTCTAGCATTCTGCTATATCATTTGAAGCATGGTACCTGTCAAAATTATGAAGACAATTACAAGGTTTTCTCAAGTGGGACCTGGTTAATTACTCATACCGCCACCTTGTCCCTGTTAAAACCAGAACTGGCCCGACTGGAGGTGGGTTGGGTCGGGTTAAAAACTTTAGAAATGTGTAAAGTCCCAACTGAACCCAAACTCAGTTTTGATGTTAAAATTACTCCCGTGCAGCCTGAAACCCCTTCAGGTCCATTTTAATTAACCATTAGTGACTATATTGAAACAGCAGAACCCTTTACAGGGACCTATCGAAACAGCCTGGTACGCTTGTACTGTAATCCTCGGGATCTGTTATCTGAAAACAAGAATAAATGAGAAAAGAGTTTTCAAAGCCCATTCAAACACATCAAATCAAGAATCTCAATGCACACATATCCTTTTAAAATATGAAGAGGATTTAAAAGCTATAAATTAAAATTTAAATATTAATAAGTTTGATGAATGGTGGGAGGGAGGCTGGTTCAACCACTCAGAAAAAGTATTTGTTTCTGTTCGATAAATTCTACAAAATTTTTATCAAATTAATGAACTGATTTACAATGAGATGCACACAGTCACAAACTGCATTTAATTAAAGAATTTCCACAACAAGAGAAGAGGTATGTGTTTTCTGCAGACTGTAGTTTTAGACGCGGAAGGAACTGCGTGATACAGCGTTTCCTGCCTGTAACATGACCAGTATCTTGGATTTGAAAGCTCTTTGAATCATACCATGCTCCCGAAGTTTAAACCTCACTTCTCATTGCCAAGCCACAAATATTAACTATAATATACTTCTCGTGAAATCTGCAGTAAACATTTGCATTGGCTGAGCCACAGATAATGTAAGATCTAATGCAAATCCGATTGATGTGCTGAACTCTTAGGAAAGGGAAGTACATGCCTTGCTTCAATGTATTGTCTATGAAGCACATCTTAGGCAGTGGAAGCAACGAGGTACTGAAATCACATGTCTCCGCATTTTGGGAGTGAGGTGCTGGTGCAGGACTGATAATCCAAAGGCACAGATTAATTAGATTAGGTTCCCTACAGAGTAGAAACAGGCCCTTCGGCCCAACCAGTCCACACCGACCCTCCAAAGAGTAACCCACCCCGACACATTTCCCTCTGACTAATGCAACTAACACTATGGGAAATTTAGCATAGCAAATTCATCTGACCTGCACATCCTTGGACTGTGGGAGGAAACTGGAGCATCCAGAGGAACCCCACGCAGACACGGGGAGAATGTGCAAACTCCACAAAGACAGTAGCCTGAGGCTGGAATCAAACTTGGGACCCTGGTGCAGTGAGGCAGGAGTGCTAACCACTGAGCCACCATGTTCCAGATACACGGGTTCAAGTCCCACCATAACTTCTGGTAGAATTAAAATTCAATTAATAAAAATCATGAACTATAAGCTCATCAAATGATGATCATCAAATCATTGTCAATTGTAAAATCCATCTGATTCGCTAAACTTTTTATGGAAGGAATTCTGCTATTCTTACATGTTCTGGTCTATGTGTGACTCCAGACCCACAGCAAAACTGTTGATTCTTAAGTGTCCTCTGAAACAGCTTGACAAGCTATTCAGCTGGACCAGCTGCTCCAAATTCTAAAAGGAATGAGACTGGATGTGTTTCCAGGTATTGTCCTGAGTGCAGTAAATGACAATGTGAAATACTGCTCTGTCGACCCTGCAAAGGTCTCCTAACTAACGTGTAGCGTGTCTTGCACCACAAATGAGACAGCAGTCCCACAAATGAGTCAAGCAGCAGTCTGTCATAGTCATACTGACTAAATTATCCCTTCCTAACAATATACCAGAGACCACCAGCACCATCACTGAGTATTCTAGAGAACACCAAGACCATCTTTACTGGCTGAGTAATCGGCACTGCTGCTTCACAGCTCCAGGGACCTGGGTTCCATTCCAGTCTTGGGCAACTGTCTGTGTGGACTTTGCACATTCCTCCCTGTGTCTATGTGGGTTTCCTCTGGGTGCTCCGGTTTCCTCCCACAGTACAAAGATGTGCAGGTCGGGTGGATTGGCCACGCTAAATTGCCCAGAGTGTCCAGAGATGTGTAGGCTAGGTGATTAGTCTTGGGAAATGTGATGTTACAGGGACAGATGCCAAATTTCAGCCAATTCATTGCTATCAACTGGAATCTATGAGGGCTAAGCACCTTAACAACATTCCCACAACTGCACTGAAGACTTGTGATCCAGAATTACTCATGCCCCCAGCCAAACAGTTCCAGTATAACTACAACACTGACACCTACCCAGCAATGAGAAGATCCTGGCCACATAAAGCAGGAAAGATCCAATTACCACTCCATCAGTCCACTCTCAATCATTAGCAGGTGCTTTCAAGTGATACTTGCTCAACAACAACAGCCTGCTCTCTGACGCTCAGTTTGGGTTCCACCAGGGCCATTCAGTTTCTGATCTCATTGCAGTCATGGTCCAAGCGTGGATAAAAGAAACAAACCCCAGAGGTGAAGCTTTCGATTACAGACAGACATCATAAAACAAGTGGAGACCTTTTAGGTATTATATACAAGCAACTAATTCGCTGTGGGAGCATGATTTACCAAAGCTAACAGAGCAGCCATAGTATGTTTTAATCTGTTTTAGGCACGCTGCAAGACACCATTTTGAAATAGGACATCAAGAGAATTCTGATGTAAAGGCATCCAGAGAGAGAGCATGTCAACAGGAAGACGAGGAAAAGGCAAGCCAGCTCTTGTGAATCAGGTTATCAGGGCCACAATTCTTAATGCCAAAGAAGTGAATTATCGGAGCCTGCAGATCCTTCAAGAAGCTGGTTGCTCAGTCCATCTGTAAGAGGAACATGTAACTAATCAATGTGGAAGCCATTGCAGCTGTTGAATTCTGACTTCAAGTTTATAACTCCTTCATGTTGAAAAACAGTTTTCAAGCGAGGAACAGGCTTGCAAAATAGATAAGCAAGCTTAATTTCCTATTAGCAGATCTTTTCATTCATATGCACTTTTAAGTTTTGTAACTGTGCTGTATTTAATAAGTGTATCGCTTGTTTTCATATAGTAACTTTCAGTAAAAATGTGAAATAAGCTAATGTTTGATCTTGGTTAAAACTAAAATTTGGACTTTACATGAAAATCATATCTCTCATCCCAGCTAAAGTCAAGTCTATCTTATGAACCTAATCCTTCTGTTTGGTTAAATAGTGTATGCAATGTGTTGTCAATTAATAAATTTCTGTATAATGACATTGCAACTACCTCCAAAGTAAGACTGAAGGCAATGTTTCTCAAATGATAAAGGTAGAGGATGGTAAGAATATTTCGAAGGGTTAGAAAAAAATTAAATGAATAAAATTATGGGTGACATATAAAAATAGGTGGAATAATAGAATAGAAAAAAGCTATAAGGAATACAATGTTTGAATTCATTATCATTTAAAGATATAACATAACCATTTTATTTAATCGCTCAAGGTTAATTTTAAAGTCTGCAAGCTGTTTTGGATCATTCAGCAGTTGTATTTGTGCTGTTTATTTTCAGTATTGAATAAAACTGGTCAGGCCAGTTGAAATCTGTTTGAACCAGCTGGCAGTTGAAAGGTTAAAATGTTGCCCTACAATTACTTTACAAGTAATCTCAGAAGTACCAGGAACCAGGCAGGAGACTGCCTCACAACACTGGAATGTCATGGTGAAATATTTATCTTTTTTCAGTTGATCTATTGTTATCAATACAATTAGCCAACAACTCACATTGCTGACCACTTGTTGCACATTCAGTGTAAATTACTGGGAACTGAGCAACACATTTATTCTTTCATGGGATGTTGACCAGCATTTATTGATAATTCCGAACTGTCCTTGAGAAGGTAAAGATGAGCTGGCTTTTTGAATTGCTGTCATCCTTGGAGGGGAGGGGTGGGAGAAAAAGACTTCCAGGGATTTGTTCCCCGCAACAGTGATGGATTGACAGTATAGTTCCAAGTTAACAATCACACACCACCAGGTTATAGTTCAACAGGCTTATTTAGAAGTACAAGCTTTCAGAGTGCGGCTCCTTCATTAGCTTGTATTTCCAAATAAACCTGTTAGACTATGATCTGTTGTTGTGCGATTTTTAACTTTGTCCACCCCAGTCCAACACTGGCACCTTCACATCATGGATATAATTCTGAGACAGGATGGTGTGTGCCTTGGAAAGAAAAATTATGTTGATGGTGTTCCTTTGCATCTGATGTCCCTCGCATTGTTGGAGGGGGTTACAGTTTTAGAAGATGATGCCAAAGGAGCTTCCGTGAGTTGGTGCAGTGCACCTTGTAGATGACATACATTGTTGCTATTGTTCAGCGGTGTGAAGAGAGTGGATGTTAATGTATATGGTGCAAACCAAAGGAGCTGCTTTGTTCTGGATGGTTGATGGAGTGCTCCCATCACTTATACCTTGTGGGTGGTGAACAGATACTGGAGAGTCAGCATGTTAGGGTTATTCACCTCGGACTCCCTAGTTTCTGACTTGCTCTTGTAACCACAGTATTTATGTAGCCAGTGCTGGTCAGTTTCTGGTCAATGGTATCTCACAGGATGTGGATAATGTGATGGTATAATGCCATTGAATGTCAAGGGGTGGTGGCTGAATTATGTTTGATTGAAAATGGTTATTGCCTTGCATTTGTGTATCATGAATGGTAATTCATGCATGGAAATTCAACTGTCTGTAAATACTCTTCCCAATTTTTACAGATACACCATTAAAAGCATTCTATTCTGAAGCATAATGGCTTGGTATAGCAACTGCTCTGCCCAGATTCATACGAAAATATAGAGAGTTGTGAACACAGTTGGGTCTATCACCCAAGCCAATCTTCCATCCATTGAATCTACCTACACTTCTCGCTGCTTCAGGAAGGCAGACAACATCATCAAAGACCCATCCCATCCCAGACCTGTTCCATTGGGCTGAAGATGCAAAAGCTTAAATTCACGTCCCAACTGCTTCTTCCCCGCTGTTATCAGGCTTCTGAATGGACCTCTCAACTTTTATACCTAATGTTGATCTCGCTGTTAATAAATCTTCCCTACAGCTCTAACATTGTATTCTTCACTCTGTTTTATTACCTAAATGCACTTTGTTTGCATGATCTGCCTGGACTGCATGCAAAACAAAACTTTTCACTGTACCCAGGTACATGTGACAATAATAAATCAAATCAAAAATTGCCACCTATCAGCCGAAGTGGGAATATTGCCAGTGTCAGTATTTAAGGAGTCGTGGAAGGAGCTGAAGACTGATCAATCATTATGCAGTTCAGAGAGGGTTTACTAACTTCATACATGGAATGGTGCCTTATGAGGAAAGGCTGAACAGGCAAGGCCTATATCCTCTGGAGTTTAGAAGAAATCAGAGGTGAATTAATTGAAATATGAAAAATTGAAACTGTGGGGTCTCGACTGGGTTACTGTCACAAGGATATTTCCTCTGTGGATATTAAAGATCTAGTTTAAAAGCAAGGGGTACCCATTTTAGACAGATATGAGAAAACATTTTTTCTCTCAGAGGGTCATGAATATTTGGAAATTCCTTCCTCAAAAGGCAGTGGATGCAGAATCTTCAAATATTTTTAAGGCAGAGTTAGATTCAAGGGATTGAAAGATTACTGGGGATATGTAGGAATGTAGAATTGAGGTTAAAATCAGATTAGTCATGATCGCATTAGCTGGCAGAGCAGGCTTGATGGACAGAGTGGCCTTTGCTTGGTCTTACATTCTTCTACATGTTTGTTTCATCAGCAAACATCCTTACTTCCGATCTTATCAGAGGCTGAAGGTCAATAGCTGAAGATGGTCCTGGAGTGATGTGCTATGTTTGGTCTCCAACAATCCCAGCTGTCTTCCTTTGTACTGGGTATGACTATAACCAGTGCAGCCACTGATTTCCATTGACCCCAGTTTTGCTGGATCTCTGTGATGATATAGACCATCAAATACTGCCTCAGTGTTGGGAGCAGTCATTCCCAACTTACCCTGCCATCAACTTTTTTGAGATTGTTTGAGTCAAAGATGTGTTGACATCCCATTACACAACAAAACTTGATCTGAGCTTTGGTGAGCAGGTTATTGCTGAATGAGAGCTGATTGGCAGCAATGTTGACAATACCTATCATCACATTACTGAGGATTGAGTGTAAATCAATGTAGTGGTAATTGACTGGTTTGTATTTGTCCTGCTTTTTGTGGACAGGATATGCAGAGACTGTTTTTCTGCTGTCCTGGAACAACTTGGATCGTGGTGTAGCTGATTCTGGAGCATAGGTCTTCAGTTGTATTGCTGGAATCTAGTCTTTGCAGTATCCAGCTCCTCTAACCATTTCTTGACATCATGTGGAGTGAATCTAAGTGGTTGAAGACTGGTATCTGTAATGCTGGGGACCACCAGAGGAGGCCAAGGTAGGTCATCCATGTGACACTGGCTGAAGATTGCTGTAAATGCTTCTTAACCTTTATACTGATGTGCTGGGATCCACCATCACTGAAGATGAGGATATTTGTGAAGCCTCCTCCTCCTCCTTTTCATTATTAAATTGTCCACATCCATTCACGACTGGATGTAGCAGATGGCAGAGCTTAAATGTGTTTGGAGGTTGTGGGATTGATCAGCTCTGTCTATGACTTGCTGGTTGCACTATTTGGAATGGGAGTACACCAGCACTGTAGCCTCATCAGATTGACACCCCATTTTTAGATTCCTCTGGTGCTGTTTTTGATAAGCCCTTCTGCACTGTTCTTTGAAGAGTGATCCCTTGGCTTGATGTTAATGGCAGAATGGGGAAAATATCAGTAGAACAGGCTGCAGATTGTGGATGAATACAATTCATGGCTGATGACCGACAGTGACTCACAGATGCCTGACTTTGAGTTGTGAGATCTGTTTGAAACCTATTCCATTTAGCATGACGGTACAGTGAAGGAGGGCATCTTCAATGTGAGGGTGGGTCTTTCTTCCACAATAACTCTATGGTGGCCAGATCTACTGATGCTGTCATGGACAGATACATCTGCAGTACACAGATAGGTGAGGATAAGGATAAATATATTTATGTTTCTAGTTGGCTTATTCACCGTCTGCCTCAGATCCAGTCTGGCAGCCATTTCCTCTAGAACTCAGCCAGCTCACTCCAATAGTAGGATTACTCTTGGTGATGGACGTAGAACTCTCTTAGCCAGAGTGCATTCTTGTCACCCTCTATTGCTCCAAATGGTGCTCAACATGGAGGAGTACTGATCCATCAGCTAATGGGGTGGGGGGGGGTGGAGGCGTGCATCAGTTAGTCATACTCAGCTCATAAGGGCCCACATACAATTTTGAGCATCTGCAGGACAAATCCCTCATGACTGTATACCAATGTACTCCCTGTGGAAGACTGTCCTGCCAGTGGGACAAGACATACCCAGGGATAGTGATGGTGCGACCTGAGAGGACATTGCCTGAAAGGTATGATTCCACGGATGTGAGTAGCCTCTGGGACCGCTCTCCCAATTTTACCACAAGCCTCCAGAGTTTAGTAAGGAGGATTTTGCGGGACCAACAGTGCTGGATGGGTCATTGTGTTTTTGGTGCTAGGTTGAATCTGAACATGTTGCTCTGTTTTATACGCTATTAACTTTCTGAGGTATTTTGATGCAATTACGCTTGCTAGGCTATTTCAAAGTCAAAAGCTTGCAGTGGGTTTGGAGACACAAATACCCCAGACTAAGTGAAGATGGCAGATTTCCTTCACTAAAGGCTGAATGGATTTTAATCAATGAAATTTCAAAATCCACCAGCTGCCTGGAACACAAGGACAAAAAGGTTTCATTGCATATTCCCTTCTCTCAGTTTGCAGCATTCAGATAAAGATTTGCCTTCCACTTAAATGATTAACCTCATAGTTTTCCACATTATATTGCATCTGGTTACATTCTCAAAGAATTCCTGTAGATTTGTCAAGAATTAATTACCTTTTGTGAATACATACTGACTCTGTCCAACCCTGCCACTAGTTTCCAAATGCTCAGCCATTAATCCTTTTACAATGGACTCTAGCGTTTTCTCCAATGATTGACTGGTACATAATTTATGATTTTCTCTCTGCTTCGCTTTTCAAATAAAGGAGTTACATGGGCTACCCTCTAAATTGCAAGAACTCTTCCAGTGACTATAGCCTCTTAGAAAATTATCACCAATGCATCCATTATTTCGAGGGGCATTTCCTTAAGTACTCTGGGAAGGGAACATTCAATCCCATCAATTTCCCCAACACCATTTCTTGACTCATACTGAATTCCTTCAGTTCTCACCTCCCTCCAAACTTGCCATTTCCCAATGTTTCTGGTACGTTATTTGTGCCTTACTTTGTGGGTAAGTACAAAGGATGTATTTAGTTGGTCAGCCGTTAGTTTGTTCCCTATTATAAATTCCTCTGTTTCTGAACGTAAGGGACATAAATCTGTCTTTGCCAGTTAGTTGTTGTCCCCCACAAGCTTACTCTTGTATGTTATTGTCACCTTTTTAATCAATCCCTTTGTCCTCCTTTACTGAATTCTAAACTGCACCTATTCCTCAGGTCTGTTGTTTTTGTTTCTTGCTAAATTGTATGCCCAATCCTTGGATCCAATATTACCTCTAAGTTCCCTTGTAAGTCATGATTTGGCCACCTTTCCTGTTTTACTTGCAGATACAGGAATGATCAATTGTTGCAGTTCACCCATGAGCTCTTTGAATATTTTCCATTGCCTTTTCATTGTCTTCCCTTTAAGTTATGTTCCCCAATCTAACATAGCCAACTCACGCTTCATACCATAGTAGCTTCCTCGATTTCGATACAGGGCCCTCAATGTAGAACTAACAATGTCACTTTCTACCATGATGAGAAATTCTATCATACTATGGTTGCTCATCCCCGAGGAGTGTTGTATAACCAGATTGCTAATTATTCCTTTCTCATCAGACAATATCTAGTCTAGGATGGCCTGTTCTCTAGCTGGTTCCTCAGTGTATAAGTCCAAAAAACCATGCCATATGCACTTGAGAAATTCTTCCTCTTTTTACTACAAAGTCCATGTTTGATCAAAGCACAATATTGAGAGACCACAAGCAAATAGCACAGGTCACTTTGTCATGCTCCCTGCTACTGGCTTCATGCCCATGCTGTTGAGGGGAGATATTTAGTTGTACATGGGTCTTCCTGCCCAGACTTTGTCATGTTGGAGACAAGAAGGTAGTAGAATTCCCATCGGGGATCATTCCCCCGGATTAGATGCCCTCTGTATCTCTAAATCCATCATGATGGAGGGCATAAAATACTGCTGATGAACTCTATATTAGTCTCCGCAGATACTTCTAGTTCCAGCATTTTCTATTTTTACTTTATACTTCCTGCATCAACAGTTGGGTGACGTGGTGGCTCAGTGGTTAGCAATGCAGCCTCACAGCAATAGGGACCCAGGTTCGATTCCCACCTTGGACAACTATCTGTATTGAGTTTGCACATTCTCCTTGTGTCTGTGTGGGTTTCCTCCAATGATGTGTAAGTTAGGTGAATTGGCCATGCTAAATTGCCCTACAGAGTTCAAGGATGTGTGGGTTAGGAGCATTAGTCAGGGGGAAATGGGTCTGCGTGGGTTACTCTTTGGAGGGTCAGTGTGGACTTGTTGGGCCAAAAGGCCTGTTTGTACAGTGTAAGGATTCTATATATATATTGTCTTTTCTAAATGCAGTATGTTTTTTTTCTCTATTTTCACAACATTTGATGCTATACTTGATAGGACAATTGTAATATTATTGGTTTTAATTAAAACATTTGCAGTGTTTTCATTAGAATATGTGGGGGTGCCGGTGTTGGACTGGGGTGGACAAAGTTAAACCTCTACATCATGACGGCCATCAACACTACCGGCTGCCAACTCAAAGTGGAGATGATCTCCAAGAAATCACTAGCTACCTGACGAAGGAGCAGCGCTCCAAAAGCTTGTGCATCCAAATAAACCGTATTGTGTGATTTTTAACTTCATTACAATAGGATACAAAGCCACAGATTGCATTGCGAACAAAATTATCACCTCGAGAGTATGTACATGAGAATTTGGTGATTGCAACAATAGGTTGCAGAGATACTCTTTCTTGTCTTTTAACATGTTTACTAGTTAGTAATAAGCTTGAGGCAGTAGGTGCTTTCAACTAGGAACCATTATCTAATACCGATAATTGTAAATTGCCTAAATTAATTGGTTGAAAAAAAACCTGGAAACAAACTGAAGCAAAATAACTAAATCAAACATTAGTTCATTACACATATAAGATAAGATTAGAACAAGATGACATTCCAAGGGATGTACTCTATCTTTTTACTAATTTGTTCTTGGGATGCAAGCATCACTGACAAGGCCAGCATTTATTGTCCATCCCTAATTGCCCTTGACAAAGCAGCAGTGAGCTTATCTTCTGAGTAATCCAAGTGATGTAGACACACACAGCAGTTCTTGCCTAGGCCATTTCAGAGGGCACATAAGAGGACAACCACACTGCCATCACTGTGGAGTATGGCCCAGATCAGATAAGGATGGCAGATTTAATCCATTGAAGGTCATTTGTGCAATAGATGGGATTTTACAACAATCCAGTGATTTCATTAATATTATTAATGCGACTAGCTTATTTCCAGATTTGTTTTTTTTTAATTGATTGAATTTAAATTCTCCCAGCTGCTGAGTTATGAGCTCAAATCTCTGGATTAATAATCTTTTAGCATTACTACTCTGTTTTGAACCCCTTGTGGCAAGAGGGAATTTTTGGGGACCACCCTTAACCGAAAAATAATATCGATTGTGTCTGTACGTTGTGGAACCTCAGTGCAGAATTGCTGAACTCTTGAAGCACTGAGAATGCGGGACATCAAGGAGTGGCTTATCCAGACATTTCAGCTTCGAAGGCAATCACGCCCCTTAGTTTAAGAAGTGGTTTCAATTTTGTTAGTGGTTAGGGACAACAGGATGTGACTGAAACTCGGGTAAATAAGGAAACTGCACATGCTGAGTTGGAAGAGCCTCAGACTTGACTCTTGCCAACAAGTTAACATACTTTCTTCTGATGTGGATGAAAACAAAGACAGTGGGGAGAACAGGCAAATTGGTCTCTCCACTGTGGGGCAAGAGGTCATTCATGTGGGAAACTGGAAAGGAATGCGGTCACGGTAGGGGACAGTATAATCATGGGGACAGTTACTTTTCTCTGTGCGGTGACTGACAGTATCGGAGATTGTGCTCCTCGGAATTCTCTTCCTCAGTGGCTTCTCAGTCGTTCAAGAGAGATTGATAGATTTTCGGGCACTGAGGGAATTGAGGGAAATGAAGGTACTGAAGGTGATGCAGAATTTCAGCTGTGAATGTGGAGCAGGATCAAAGGAATCTACTCTTTCTCCTATTTTTAAGTGCTTAATGTTTAAAATAATTAAGCAATGGAACAGAGTAGGCAATAACAGACTGCAATGTTTGAAGGAACAGTAGGGAATAGATACTGTATTAAAATGTAATAGATTTTAAGAAATTTGTTTTACATTTGCAGCTATGAGGCTGTGGTTTGGACTGCAGAGAGATTGACAGTATGAGGTCAGTAACTGTTTTATGGTTGCCCAACATATGTTCTCAAACTCAGAGCATCACACAGAGTTAATGTTTTGAGTCAGGTGACTTTTTATCACCTCTGCTGTCTCTCCACAGATGGAGTCATAGAGAGGTACAGCACGGAAACAGACTCTTCGGACCAATTCATCCACGCCGACCAGATATCCCAACCCAATCTAGTCCCACCTGCCAGCACCCGCCCCATATCCCTCCAAACTCTTCCTATTCATACCCTCTGCGTGAAAACGTTGCCCCTTAAGTCTCTTTTATATCTTGCCCATCTCACCCTAAACCCAAGCCCTCTAGTTTTGGACTCCCCCATCCCAGGGAAAAGACCTTGTCCAATTATCCTTTCCACACCCCTCATGATTTTATAAACCTCTATAAGATCACCCCTCAGCCTCCGACGCTCCAGCGAAAACAGCCACACGCGATTCAGCCTCTCCCAATAGCTCAAACCTGCAACCCTGGCAACAGCCTTGTAAATCTTTTCTGAACGCTTTCAAGCTTCATAATATCCTTCTGATTGGATGCTGCCAGATCTGCTGTTTTGTTTTGTTTTGTTTCAGATTTCCAGCATCCGCAGTTCTGTGTTTTATTATCGCAGTAATGCTACATCACGGAAAGAGGCCGTTCAGTCTGCCGGGTCTGCAGCAGCTTTTCAAATGAGCATTATTACCTCAGGCCTATCTCCTGCCCTTTTCCCATAGCCCTGTACACTACTTGTATCCAGAAAATCATTCAATACACTCTTGAACACACTTGCACTCAATGCATTCCATACCTTCACACTTGCTGAGTGAAAATGTTCTCACCCTTGCTTCTATTGCATGACTCTTTGCCTTATTCCAATTCCTTTTATGAGTGGCAACAGCTTATTGCTCTCTGTGGTGTGGATAAACAGGAACCATTGGATGAACTGTATTTAGATTTTCAGAAGGAATTTCATAAGGTATTGCATCTAAAGGTGAGTGCAGAAAGCTCATGGTGTAAGGGCTCAGTCAGAAAGATGTGTATGGGCGTGGATAGAAGATTGGCTGGCTTTCAGAGAATGGACATAAGTGGACCATGTTTGGGCTGGTAAGATGTAATGAGTAGTGTCCCAAAATGGTCAGTGCTGAGGCATTAACTGTTTACAACTTACATAAGTGACTAAGGTGAAGGGACGGAATGTATGTGCACTGACAGCACAAATATAGGCAGGAAAGTGACTTGTGAGAAGGATGTATGGAAGCCACAAAGGGATATAGGCAGGTTTAAGTGAATAGGCAAAGGTGTGCCAAATGGGGCATAATGTGGGAAAATATCAAATCATTGGTTTTGGTGCAGTATAAAAGAAGTATACTGTCTAAACAATGGGAGATTGCAGAGCTCTGAAATGCAGACGGTTTTGTTGGCCTCGTGCGTGAATCGCAAAAGGTTAGTGTGTCAGGACAGAAAGTAAATAGGAAAGCTAATCGAACCTTATTGCGAGTGGAATTAAATCCAGAAGTAAGGAGGTTACCCTTCAATTATCCAAGGCATTGATGAGGCCCCAGCTGGAGTACCAGGCACAGCATTGGTCTCTTTAGTTATGGAAGCATGTAACTACATGGGAAGGTTTATCAGGTTAGAATGGGCAGGCCTTCGTATGAGGAAAGTAAGGACAGCTGAAGCTTGTGTCTGCTGAAGTTTAGAAAAATATGGGATGTCTTGATTGAAATATGTATGATGCTGAGGGGTCATGGCAAGGGAAGTGAGGAGAGGATGGTTACTTTTATTGGAGAGTCCAAAGATAGGGCTCACTGTTTAAAAATATGGGGTCAACTATTTAAGTCACGGATGAGGATACATGTTTTTCCCTCAGAGGAGCATGCATCTTTTGAATTCTCGTCTTCAACAGGCAGCAGAAGTTGAAGGGTTACTGGGGGGGGTAAGGGTAGGCAGGGTAATGGAGTAATCAGGTCAGCTAGGTCTGATTGATGGCAAAGCAAGCTCAATGGGCTGAAGGGCCTACTCTTAATCTTAACGCATGTATTATTCATCTCCCTCTCTCAGTTATAGGAGAATACAGGGGAGAGGTAAGATAAGATGCCATAGGACTCGGGTGTGTAGTTGCAGAGTGGGATGCTGATTGGTATGTGCAACTGTGATCAATGAGGGATTCTAGAAATGATCAGTCCAACGACATCTTTCTGATTGGCTCCGAGACAGCTAAACACCTTGGGTATTTACGATGAATTGGGAAAAGCCTCTGGATAGCTGAAGGAGCAGGTTCTGTGCCTCGATGGCTCTGCAGTGAAAGTTACTGAAACTAGAGAAAGCCAGTTTCTCTCTCCCAGCAGCTGCTATTTGCTGTAGCCCTTACCCAGTTACTAAGGGACTTTATAATTACTGTACCAATGGCCTTGTGCCTGCTGAGAAGAATTTAAAGAATCTGGAGAAGGAGAACAGAGGACAGAAGAGTGTTGGAAGCAAAAGGAATGCCTCATCAATTCTGTGGACTGGTACTATTGAACTGTGTTTCCTTTCCCTTCACTCATAACACCAATGTTTGTTTGTCTGTGTCTGTCCATAATGCTTTTTTTCATAGAATCCCTCCAGTATGGAAGCAAGCCATTTGGCTCAACGAGTCAACACCAACTCTCCAAAGGGCATCCCACCCTATCCCTGTAACCCTGCATTTGCCGTGACTAACCCACCTAACGTACACATCCCTGGACGCCATGGGCAATTTAGCATGGCTGATCCAACTAGCCTGCACATCTTTGGACTGTGGGAACAAACCGGAGCCCCTGGAGGAAACCCACGCAGACACGGGGAGGAAGTACAAACTCCACACAGAGAGTCGCCTGGGAATGGAATCAAACCTAGGTCCCTGGAGGTGTGAGGCAGCAGCGCTAACCACTGAGGTTTTGCTTTGCCAGTTTGGAGATTTTTCAACCTAGAGATAGAACATATTTATACGCAATAAGTAATAGTTCTTACTAAGTACAGGCCTGTGCTTTTAACTAATCTGATCCCATCAGACACTCAGATTGGGGACCTTGAGTACTTTGATTAAGTCATGAACCTTTGTGGTGACCTAGTCGTAGTGGGGCTTAAGAATCAGTACACTTTCCCAATGAGTTATGAAGCTTGTAAATATTCTCTGACTCTTAAGGACCAAGTCATTTTTTTTTCCACTCAAAATTCTTGAACTCTTTATAAGTTTATTCAATGCAATATTTTATTTGTAGTACATTAGCTTTAAACATATTTTTCCATTTCATTATGGTACTTCAGGAATTAAACTAGATTTATGAGAAAGAAACGAACCCAATCTGCTTAATGCAGAACAGCACAGGAAAAGCTGAGGCTTTGAATTCTTGATTGTTGTTAATTTAACACCAATAAAAGAACTATTTATTTTTACGCTACCACATGCTTCAAAATAATGTTTATCATAAAAGTAGGGTCAGGGAGACATCCATGTGTTAACGACTTTATATTGCTGTAGAATTTCCTTAGGGTAGAGTCCTAGGTCATAACATCTTTCCAACATGAGGTCAGACTGTTCACTGACGCACAGGATTTAATATAGTTCTCTTCTCCTCAGTACTAAAGTTGTCCATGCCTGTATGCATCCTACCACTGACCAGAAACTGAATTAGACCAGCCATATCAATATTGTACCTATAACAGTGTGTCAGAAGTGAAGGATTCTGTGACAAGCAACAGACCTCCTATCTCCCCAGTGTCTGGCCACCATTTACAAAGTATAAGTCAGGAGTTTGATGGAATACTCCCCTTTTGCCTGGATGAGTGCTGTTCCAATAAGCACTCAAGAAGCATGACACCATCCAGGACAAAGCAACCCACTTGGCTGGTACCACACCAATCATCTTCAACATTCACTTTATTTGTCACTAATGCATAATGGCAGTAGGGTAGCATTTATAAAATGCAATGCAGCAACTCACCAAGGCTGTTCCAACAGCGTCTTCCAAACTGCAACTTCAAAACACCACCACCTAGCAAGCTACACACTCATCTTAACTTGGAGCTACTATGCTGTTCCTGCACTGTTGTTGTGTCGACGTTCTGAAATTCTCTTCCGAACAGCATTGTGGATGTCCATACACCACAAGGACTGAGTGGTTCAAGAAGGCAGCTCAAGTACAACTTTTCCAAAGGAATTAGGGATGGCCAATAAATCCTGGTTTAGTCAGTAATCCCCCCATCCCTTCAGCAAATAAATAAAACTTGGAGCCGATAACGTATTGAGCAATAATCATCTCCCAAGATAATTAATCTACTCGCTTCCTTTTGACCTGGCAATGGTATTCTGATCATTAAATTCCCACCATTAACATTTTGGGGATCACTGTGGATCAGAAAACTAACTGGACCTCATAGATATTGCAGCTACAAAAGGAGGTCAGAGGCCAGGTACTGTGTAACTTACCTACTGTCTGTCCAAAGCCAGTTCACCATCTCCAAAGAACACGCCAGGAGTGTACTGGAATACTCCCTGCCTGCTAAATGAAGTGCAGCTCCAACAGCACTAAGGGAGCTTGGCACCATCCAGCTGAATGCTTAATTGACACCACATTCAGACTAGTTCCCACTACCAAGTGTACTGGTTGCAGCATGTGCCATATACAAGACTGCTTCAACAATACCTTCCAAATCCATGACTTTTACTATTTAAAACAGCAATAGAAATGAGTGCATTGCGAACACCATAAGCACAAAATTCATCACCAAGTCATTCTCCATCCTGACTTGGAAATATATCACCATTTCTTCAGTGTCACACAATCTCTTAAAGTACTCAGTGTGGCTCACAACCACCTGTGCAAGGGTAGTGCTTGGGGGAAGCAATGGCCTAGTGGTATTATTGCTAGACTATTAATCCAGAAACTAAGCTAACATTTTTGGGGACCCGAGTTCAAAACCCATTAAGGAAGATAGTGCAATATGAATTTAATACTGAGTCTGGAATAAAGGTCAAATTAGATTAGATTAGATTACAGTGTGGAAACAGGCCCTTCGGCCCAACAAGTCCACACCGACCCGCCAAAGCGAAACCCACCCCTACATTTACCCCTTATCTAACACTACGGGCAATTTAGTATGGCCAATTCACCTGACCCTGCACATCTTTGGACTGTGGGAGGAAACCGGAGCACCCGGAGGAAACCCACGCAGAAACGGGGAGAACGTGCAAACTCCACACAGTCGGTCGCCTGAGGCGGGAATTGAACCCGGGTCTCTGGCGCTGTGAGGCAGCAGTGCTAACCACTGTGCCACCGTGCCGCCCACAAATGATGACCATGTAACCACTGTCAATTGTCAGGAACCTAGTTCACTAATGTTCTTTAGGGAAGGAAATCTGTCATCCATATCTGGTCTGGTCTACATGTGACTCCAAATCCATGGTAACGTGGTTGACTCTTAGCTACCCTCTGGGAAATAGGGATTGGCAATAAATGCTGGCCTGATCAGTGACTTCAGATTAGTAATAAATAATTAATAAATTGTCTCAGCTTAGAGAGACAGTAAAGTAGTTTTCATTTTGGCTGCTTCAGGTAGTCATTTCCTGGACAACTGCCCACCTTAGTTTTTACCATAGGTGCCCTCTCTTTGATTTACATCCAGACTTCTGAACTGGACAGATCCCTTAACTTATCCCACTGGCGCTCATTTATCAGAGTTTTACCTACTTTTGACATCCTCTTGATCTTATACAACCTGAAATGATCATGGCAGGTATGTATTTGATTTTCTTTATTCCAAATAGAACTTCAAAGACGTTGTAAAATATATTTTTAGGGAGACGTAGGCCAATTCAGAATTCCTCCGACAAGTTGAGAGATAATCTATATGGTGGAATTACAAAGAAAACTCAAGGCTAGTTTGGTTGTGTGCTTCAGTGCAGATGAAATACTATTATATTCTACAATTAAAGTTAGAATGACAATGTCCTATATAGGAGTGCAGATTTGTCTGCATTAGCCACTACAGCTACAGCTTGTGTACCTTCCTCACATGTTGATTAACAATCCCTCCCTCCCTCCCACTCTCATTGTCCATGTCAAAAACTCCCTTTTCCATCCAGCTAGTCAATAGTCCGATATAATCAGTTCTGCTTTTGTCCTTCCTAAGTATAGATACACTATCTAACATACTTTTCTGTACAAGAACAGCCCGGCAACATGCAATATTTTAAATGCGCCCTCTCAAGTGATCCAAATGATGTTAAGATTAGCCGTCTTGTATTTTTTCCTTAACGAAATGTTTCTATTGAAACGCATGAGAAAAGATTTTGAGGTCTTTCTCTAATCTTTATTTATAAGTTACGGCTAACACTTAACAGATGTACCTGACTTTTAAAGACAAACAAAATACTTTGCGGTTTTGTTTTCTTTTGCAAGAAATTCAATTTAGAAGATTGATTCCAAACCCTCAATTGCTGCATTGTTGTAAAAACAACAGATTTGCACAATGTGCAAGTGAACTTCCTGAGTTTATAGCTGAAATGGAATGGTTTTTGCACAGAATGACAGGCATGGAATCAAAATCCATAGTACGAATCTTAAAAAATTACAAATTATTTTATAGAGCAGAAATGAGAAAATACTCCATGTGAAAAACTTGAAGACCAAAGCCTAGATTTTCCATTGGAATTACACTAACTCTGTTGCATATCCTATCCACTAGTGTAGTTATCCACTAGAATTGCCATTGGGCATATATCCACCCAGCTATGTGCGGTTCCATTATAAATATGCACATTGTTATGTTCCCATGTGATGTTACTGCTGACAAGTCAGATCCCAGAAATAAATGTGGCCTGATAGATCATTTATTTGTTTTTTAAATATAAAGTGGCTGTCTTTCATTGAAATATCAGCATAAAAGATTGCAGATTTGGTTTTATCAAGAAAACAGAAATTTAACACACAAAATAAATAAAAACTAAAGCAAACTAAGCTATCTTTCTAAATATAACGCAGTTTGAAAGATTTCAAAACATATGGCAAAACAAAATCCCACCTACTCCCCAATACCACTACTTTATAGTTGATCAAAATCGGCAGAATGTTTCCTTCTCTGTCCATGGTGAGCTATGAAGTTCTCTTTCCCTGGAATACTCACACAGCCAAGAGTTTAGACTTGCCTTGCCTTTTAATAATTTGCAGAATTCTAAACAAACACTCCTGGACTGGACGTTTTACAAATGAAACTCTTTCACTAAGGTAACCTATTTCCTTAACTGCTCTGAACAATCCCCTTTTCGAGGAGAGAGTGTATTGAGTATCTGATTTCTGTGAGGTGTCTTTGGAAGTGAACACCAAAGCTTTGAAGCTCATCCTAGATTCGACTCATGCTTATGGCCTAATGTTTTCAATTTCAGGGCGTAAATCCCACACAATACACACAAACTACCAGGAGGACCCCAGAAGGGCTTGCAGTCACTAACTCTCTCACATCTACCGGATATAAATCATAGTTCTAGAAGGACTGATGGAGCTAATTTTTACATCCCTTCACAAAAATAAACCAACTCCCATATGTCACTAGTTTGAAATCCAAATTCTAAACAAAATGGTAATACATATAGACATCACACATTTCTTTTGTCACAGCAAGTTACAATGTTCTGGGTATGTATCAGATGACATATTCTGTTGCTATGTATTAACATAATATTGGTGATGCTAAGTAGAAGACAGATATTTTTGATTCAAAGGTAAAAGGAAAACTAAAATGAATTCATAAGACCATAAGATATAGGAGCAGAATTAGTCCATTCAGCCCATTGAGTCTGCTCTGCCATTCAATCATGGCTGATAACGTTCTCAACCCCATTCTCCCACTTTCTCCCCATAACCCTTGATTCCCTTGATACTCAAGAACCTATCTATCCCAGTATATTCTTTGACATCGGTTCCATCTAATTAAATTCATATGTCGTCCAGGTGTTATCCTAAATAAGAAGCTCAGAAAATGGATCCAGAAATTAGATTCAACCATTAGAATTTGACAGACAAATTAATGAGCATTGACCTAGTTTCAAAGCACGAAGTAACTTGGCTCATATAAGTCTATGAACCACAACACAGCAGGAAATCATGATTGTTAGTTTGTTGAGAACCCAATATATGAAATTTTTATTTCCTGTTCCTAGATCCCTTGTCAAAATGTAAGGACCCACATTTTCCAATGGGTAGACAGTCATTTCTGCAGAGTAGAAATGAGGACTTGCATTTCGGAATATTTTGGCATCACTCACATTGTGGAAATGAGGCAATTGCCTGGGAAATTGAAGATTCTGCTAGGCAATGAAGCCTTCCACTAAATTGGAGAATTCAGAGGGTTACCCCAAATCAGTAAATAGTTATGAGAAAAGCTAGGCTACTAGAAGTCTAGTCTAACTGCTGGGTAAATATTAAACTGACTCCCCAACTAACCATGCATAACCCCAAATACAATTCCGCCATTCTCTTAGACCAGCTCCCCTCCCTCCCCACCAGACCTAGAACCCACATATCTCTCTCTCCCAAGTGTTGAAAGCCCAACACCACCCTACCAGCCACCAGTGGACCTCTGTGGACCTAACACCACCCCAACCTAATGCCAGACCCAAAATGCCCTACATCTCCCAGGAGCTGGCACCTTCCCTTGTCACTGGATAATGCCCTTTTCCTCGTCCAGGAATTGACACCCCAATCTCTACACTTAATTCCAAACATCTCTCCCTTCCCAGAACCAGAGAAGCCCTTCCATGTGTGACCTGGCAACCCCCAGTTCCTCCCAGAACCCAACAAACTCCCTCTGCTCAGGATCCATCATCTCCACTCTAAGGTACATTCCACATTTCTGAAGGAGCCCTGATTGGAATCTCCTGTCATTAATGTGGAACTCTTTCTTCATGTATAAAACCAAGGAGTGGAGTGGCACTCTGAAAGTGACTGCCTCTCGCCAGAGCATCTGACCATTGTTTCACAAGACTAATCACTGTGCTTTGGTTATATATCTGGGAATGATTTATCTATTGGTTATATAAATACTGAATTATATGCTTAAAAGTTGAAATTTCACTCCCGATACATTTTCTCATCACTAATTTCTGATTAGAACATAATATTCAAAGTTACTTACCTATTTTCAAAGGTGTTCAGTTTATCTGAAATTTCTTACTGAACGTTCTACAATGTTACAGGTCATAGTTACGAATTAACATATTAATTCATTAATTTAATGGAACACATGAGTGCACTAATAATAATAGAATAGTCTAGTATTCCTCAGATTTGGTTAATGAAATAAAAAGCTGGTCTATTAATGTCATTGCACCACAACATATTAGTCTATCCTACAAGCATCTTTAGGCCGAAATTCTGTTGATACTCTGAAAATCCATAAACTACAACACATCATCTATACACAGTCCATTTATACATGAGCACTCAATCAGGAGATGGAATAGGAGATAGAGGAATAGAGTTTCCAAGGCTGGCTGTAAGAACTGAACACAGAATGATACCTGTCATTGCAACCCCAATTGTCAGTTAATGAAACAATCCCAAATATGACCTTCCCTCAGTCATTAAAACTATCAAAATGCAAAAAAAACCTATTGTGATTGTATTGAGGTCAGTCAGGTGGACTTCATAGAATATGTGTTCCCTGATTGGGACTGTTAATCTGATACAATCACGGAGCCCTGGCTGATAGATATGAACAGGAGTGTCAAAGGTTTTGTTCAGCCTGAGAGCTGGCCCTGAGGGAGCTGGATCAGTGTCAAGGACTCCCCATGTGTAAATAAAGGGTGTCTTGGTGACAGGACACCAGTGTCTGTGGAGTTATTTTAGTGGCGACAAGAGAAAAGCACTTTCCTGAAGAAATACGCTCGCAACAGACATCTTTGAATTGGGGTAAGCATTTCTGGCATCAAGCCATTATTTGGGAAGCTTCACTCATTCAATCCTGTTGTCGAAGTCTAGGAGCGGTATGCAAGAAGAATGCAATATTTTTTTCCAGACAAATTACATTAGGACAGAGGAAAAGCAACGAGTGATTCTCCTGACAGCTTGTGGACCCACAGCTTCTTGGTTATTAGGATCCTTACTTTCCCTGAGGCACCAGATACCAAAACCTTTCAAGAGTTGATGGATTTAGTTAAGGAATATTACGGCTTCAAGCCTCCACTCATTCTGAGACGCTATTGTTTTTACTCAGTAATTTGAGAACCGGGGAATTGCACTCAGAATTTTGACTAAAGACAACTGGCAGAGGCATGTGACTTTGATTTACACTTACTGAGATGCCGAGAGATGGTTTGGTATGTGAAATGAATGATGTAACCACACAAAAGCGCCTATTAGCTGAAGCTCAACAATACTTTAAGCAGGTACTGAAACTGGCTTTACCATTGGAAAATGCAGCAAGTGGAGCATATGAGTTGCAGGGTATTCGGACGGAAGTAAATACCCTTGCCAGTCCAGCTGAGCTTTGAGAACACCACATGAGTGAAGGCAATTGCACAGACTTACTCAGGGCAATCCTGAACAGAGGGACTTGAGGTCAGCCCACAGCAAAACCCCAAAACAAAGTAAAGCTTCGGCCAAATGGTTACACTTTTCTTCAGGATCTGGACGAGCAAGGCATTGTAGTTGTCGCTGGTATGCGGATTGGAGACAGTGAATAGAGTCCCACTAGACCTAAACTGAATAACAGAACTTTCAGGCTGGTATTCAGGAGAATGCACACCCTGGAAATTCCACTTATATCTGATTTGGAGCTGTTAACTTGCTTTGTAAGATCCAAATCAGAACCAATCAAAATAAACTTCTGGTTGAATGGTCATCCTGTTCTAATGGAGTTGATATAGGCATGGTGATCGCAGAACAGGTCTTTTACAAAATTCGCTCTGGATTCCAACCCTTAAGTTTATGCAAGACCGTGGCTAGACTGAGAACCTATACCAGGGAACCTTTACATATTAGGGTACAACTTTGGTTCCTGTCTCTTATGAGAAGCAATTGGTTAAGTTACCCGATTGCCGTGAAAGGTTCAGGTCCAACCTGGATGGGGTGAAGTTGCTTTGGAAAGATTCATCTCGACTGGCTCAACATTTTTTGATTGGAAAATGACTGCCTGATTGAAATCCTAATTGAATATGTGAAAATTTTCAGGAAGGTCTAGGCACTGTCAAAGAAGCCTAGGAAACATTATATATTAATGATCTGGATGAAGGGACTGGGGGCATTCTAGCGAAGTTTGTCGATGATACGAAGTTAGGTTGACAGGCAGGTAGTACTGAGGAAGTGGGGAGGCTGCAGAAGGATCTAGACAGTTTGGGAGAGTGGTCCAGGAAATGCAATGTGAGCAAATGCGAGGTCTTGCACTTTGAAAAAAAGAATACAAGCATGGACTACTTTCTAAACGGTGAGAAAGTTCATAAAACCAAAGTACAAAGGGATCTGAGAGTACTAGTCGAGGATTCTCTAAAGGTAAACATGCAGGTTGAGTCCGTGATTAAGAAAGCAAATCTGAGACTTTATAAAGCTCTGGTTAGGCCCCATTTGGAGTACTGTGTCCAGTTTTGGTCCCCACTGGCTGAGGATCCTGGGATTGTATTCATTGGAGTTTAGAAGATTAAGGGGAGATCTAATAGAAACTTACAAGATAATACATGGCTTGGAGAGGGTGGACGCTAGGAAATTGTTTCCATTAGGCAAGGAGACTAGGACCCGTGGACACAGCCTTAGAATTAGAGGGGGTAAATTCAGAACAGAAATGCAGAGACATTTCTTCAGCCAGAGAGTGGTGGGCCTGTGGAATTCATTGCCACAGGGTGCAGTGGAGGCTGGGATGCTAAATGTCTTGATGTCACAAGGAATTAAGGGCTACGGGGAGAATGCGGGTAAGTGGAGTTGAAATGCCCATCAGCCGTGATTGAATGGCGGAGTGGACTCGATTGGCCGAATGGCCTTACTTCCACTCCTACGTCTTATGGTTTTATGGAAACCTTACATGTTGACCAGGAAGCAATTCTATGATTCTGTAAGGTCCACCCAGAGCCATTTGCCTTGCAGGCAAAAGGTAGAGACAGAAATCAGGAGGCTGGAAAGTGAAGGAATCATCAAACTAGTCCAGTGTGCACTCTGCCTCTATTCCTGATGAAGGGCTTTTGCCCGAAACGTCGATTTTCCTGCTCCTCGGATGCTGCCTGAACTGCTGTGCTTTTCCAGCACCACTCTAATCCAGATATTGAGTGGGAAGCCTGATAGATCAGTTCACCTTTGTGGGGCTTTTTAACAAACAGTAAATTGCTTTTCACAGCTGGATAAATACCCAATCCCTCACATAGAGGATTTATACACAAAGCTGGCAGGAGCCTGTCCTTCATGAAGCTGGACATGAGCCACGTGTACTTATATTTGCGGTTAGATGGGGATTCCCAGAGAATGCTACAATTAATAATCTTAAGTGTTTGTACCAATCTACAAGACTGCCATGTGGAGTACTGTCAGCCTGTCCAAATCTTCAGTGGCCGATGGAGAACATGTTACAAGGTCTACCCCCAAGTCCTCACTTATCTGGATGACATGCTAACAACCGAGAAGACCAATAAGGAGCACGTAGAGAACTCGGACATAGTCCTTAGATGTTTCTCCCAGGCAAGTGTATGCTATAGAACAGAAAGGTGTGCACTCTACGCACTCCAAGTGACCTACTTGGGCTACAGAACCATCAAGACTGGGTTCCGTTAGAATATAAAACGGGGGCGATCAAAGATGCATGGCGATCAGTGTCAAGGATTCACCACGTATAAATAAAGAGTGACTTGGTGATGGGATACCAGCCTCTATGGAGTTATTTCAACTACCATAAAGTGGATTTTAAAATAAACTACAAGTGAGAATATTCCGATCTATCAACGTAAGTCAAAAGAATTCACCTTGTGCACTCTCTTAGTGCCTTTTCCCATCTAATGCTCCAAACCGCAGTAGCCCAGTGGTTATAGCACGGACATTGCAAAGCTGTTGACTTCCAATGGGCGAGACCACAGAGGATGTTGTGGGAGGTCATTAAGAGGCTCTGAGTCAAAACGATCACTGGAAGACTGGAAGTTACAGAAGGAGGAAAGTTGTCATTCTGAGCGTGTAGAGCCATTGCCACTCCTTCAGAATGGTGGCTCAGTTATCCTAGTGACCTATTGGAGAATGGAATGCTGGAGGGCTTCATACCCTTTAAACTTCTAATGGAAACTCACTGACCTGAATCATTGGGCCTGGTTTTCATCATGGAGGTGAGAATCGGGAGCCAGGAGATTTCATGACATTGTGCTCCTGCCCCTTAAGCAGTAATACCTATTGGCGCTACCTTCACAATGGGATGGGCCAGAGACAGTGGTGGGCTAATCCCAAATTGACCAAGTTAAATTAAAGGCCGACTGACAGTGGCTGAGGCCTGGAACCATTGCTCAGATTGGAGTTAGGCCTCACCTCCATTACATCCCTGCAAACTCCAACCCATTCACCAAATATCCAGAATAAACAGAAATGACAAGCTCAATAATAATGTTGGGAAGACTTTGAAAAGTTCACAAATCTGTCAAAATAAATAAGTATGAGTTGAAAGTCCATTGAAACCCAATATCCTCTCAACAGTTCATAGTCTTGTCAAAGTTAAGTCAAAATTGTCAAACACGATTTCACATCTGTGAACTTATTTTGATACAATTGGAAGAGAGGATCATTTCTAAGTGCCTTGTTAAGGCATTCCTAATAACAGATGTTAGCATTTTCCTGACAATTGATGTCAGGCTTCCGTATAAATCTATTGTCCTTTTTATGATGCTCCTCAAAATTAGAGTGCAATAATAATTTGTTCATTACTTATTCTAATGTTATGTCTTTTCTTTTAAGAATCCCTCCTCTCAAAAACATATACAGGTAGACGATGCATAATTCGAAGTTCCAAAATCCAAAAAGCTCCGAAATACGAAGAATTAAGGAGAATCCAAAGAGATTTTACAAATATATGAAGGACGAAAGGGTAACTAGGGAGAGAATAGGGCCCCTCAAATATCAGCAAGGCCGCCTTTGTGTGGTGCAGCAGAAAATGGGGTAGATACTAAATGAGTATTTTGCATCAGTATTTACTGTGGAAAAGAATATGGAAGATATAGACTGTTGGGAAATAGATATCTTGCAAAACTTCTATTTTACAGAGGAGCAAGTGTTGGATGTCTTGAAGCACATAAAATTGGATAAATCCCCAGGACCTGATCAGGTGTACCCGAGAACTCTGGAAAAGAATATGGAAGATATAGACTGTTGGGAAATAGATGGTGATATCTTGCAAAACTTCTATATTACAGAGGAGCAAGTGTTGGATGTCTTGAAGCACATAAAATTGGATAAATCCCCAGGACCTGATCAGGTGTACCCGAGAACTCTGTGGGAAGCTAGAGAAGTGATTGCTGGGCCTCTTGCTGAGATACTAGTCTCATCGATAGTCACAGGTGAGGTGCCGGAAGACTGGAGGTTGGCCAACGTGGTGCCACTGTTCAAGAAGATTGGTAAGGACAAGCCAGGGAACTATAGATCAGTGAGCCTGACGTCGGTGGTGGGCAAGTTGTTGGAGGGAATCCTGAGGGACAGGATGTACATGTATTTGGAAAGGCAAGGACTGATTAGGGATAGTCAACATGGTTTTGTGCGTGGGAAATCATGTCTCACAAATTGATTGAGTTTTTTGAGGAAGTAGCAAAGAGGATTGATGAGGGCAGAGTGGTAGATGTGACCTATATGGACTTCAGTAAGGCGTTCGATAAGGTTCCCCATGGGAGACTGATTAGCAAGGTTAGATTTCGCGGAATATAGGGAGAACTAGCCCTTTGAATACAGAACTGGCTCAATGGTAGAAGACAGAGAGTGGTGGTGGAGGGTTGTTTTTCAAACTGGAGGTCTGTGACCAGTGGAGTGCCACAAGGATCGGTGCTGGGACTATACTTTTTGTCATTTACATAAATGATTTGGATGCGACCATAAGAGGTACAGTTAGTAAGTTTGCAGACGACACCAAAATTGGAGGTGTAGTGGACAACGAAGAGGGTTACCTCCAATCTGGACCAGATGGGCCAATGGGCTGAGAAGTGGCAGATGGAGTTTAATTCAGATAAATGCGAGGTGCTGCATTTTGGGAAAGTAAATCTGAGCAACACTTATACACTTAATGGTAAGGTCCCAGGGAGTGTTGCTGAACAAAGAGACCTTGGAGTGCAGGCTCATAGCTCCTTGAAAGTGGAGTCGCAGGTAGATAGGATAGTGAAGAAGGCATTTGGTATGCTTTCCTTTATTGATCAGAGTAGAGGAGTTGGGAGGTCATGTTGCGGCTGTACTGGACATTGGTTAGGCCACTGTTGGAACATTGCGTGTAGTTCTGTCTCTTTCCTATCGGAAAGATGTTGCAAAACTTGAAAGCGATCAGAAAAGATTTACAAGGATGTTGCCAGGGTTGGATGATTTGAGCTATAGGGAGAGGCTGAACAAGCTGGGGCTGTTTTCCCTGGAGCGTTGGAGGCTAAGTGGTGACCTTATAGAGGTTTACAAAATTATGAGGGGAATGGATAAGGTAAATAGACAAAGTCTTTTCCCTGGGGTCGGGGAATCCGGAACTAGAGGGCATAGGTTTAGGGTGAGAGGGGAAAGATATAAAAGAGACCTACGGGGCAACAGAGGGTGGTAAGTGTATGGAGTGAGCTGCCAGAAGAAGTGGTGGAGGCTGGTACAATTGCAACATTTAAGAGACATTTGGATGGGTATATGAATAGGAAGGGTTTGGAGGGATATGGGCCGGGTTTTGGCAGTTGGGACTAGATTGGGTTGGGATATCTGGTCGGCATGGATGGGTTGGACCGAAGGGTCTGTTTCCATGTTGTACATCTCTGTGACTCTATGACTTTGTAAGTCTGCTCCTTCGGTAAGATGTTTAAAAAACTCACCATCAAACTGGCACTTATTCTGAAATTTGAAAAATTATGAATTCTGAAAATAGCTGGTCCTGACGATTTCAGATAAAGGATTGTCTACCTATACAAACATTCTATTCCTGAAGCACAATAAACATTTGTTGTATTTATAAATATTGCTGCCTAACTAACTCAGAAAGAGCAATTCATCCAATGAATCCATGTATGGACTGACACTGATATTGCTATTCTCATAAGTCGTGTCAGCATTTCAGAGGCTATCATTGTTTGTACGCAATTATACTTACAGGAATTTATTTCAATTTGATCATAGTGATCTGGCAGGATTGATGGTTAAACATGAGAACATGCAGAGCATCTAATTTAAATTATTCTGTAATTGAGGGCTGACTATACAGTCCAATGACACAGGTCCCGACTATGAAAAGTGCTTATGTAGCTTTTAAAATGCAGTTAAGAGTTCATAATTAGCTCAATTGTCAAAGTAAACGATGCAAAAAATGATTCTATTGAAACTATAGAATGAATGGTCTTTTCTTTCTAAGCCTACCATACATCCTGTCAATCAAAATGACTCACATGCAGACATTAGTTGTTTTCCTCTTTAAATGGAATCTGCTGGGGTTTTTGATTAATTTAAATGAGCACAGTCAAATCACTTCACATCATTACAATTGAAATCCCAAGCAGTGTTCTGTTTAGTTTTGAATGCCTAACAACACTTTCTCATTTGGACAAAATACTCTAATGCATCTGAGCATTTACACAATAGTGGTCAGTGTAATTGGAAGGTTATCTTTTCAAGATAGAGCCGTGTGATGATAGCAACTAAATCACATTTGCATTATAATACAGCATCTAAATGTGACATTTGAATTGTTAAAACATTTCATTTTTAAGAACTGCTGATAAAAAGACATTTTTTATCAAAGCTTTTTTGTCTTGTACTCATCAGGACAATACTCAAGAATACAAATTTGAAGGAAAAACACCAAATTTGAAGGAAATACTACCCCAGGGCATCAATGTGGATTTCAACAGTTTCCTCATTTCCCCTTCCCCCACCTCATCCTAGTTTCTAACCTCCAGCAACTCGATCCCCTGACTTGTCCGGACTTGTCCGACCTGCCCAGCTCCTTTTCCACCTATCCACTCCACCCTCTCCTCCCTGACCTATCACCTTCATCTCCTTCCCCACTGACCTATTGTACTCTATGCCACTCTCTCCCCACCCCCACCCTCCTCTAGCTTATCTCTCCACGCTTCAGGCTCTCTGCCTTTATTCCTGATGAAGGGCTTTTGCCCGAAACGTCGATTTTGCCTGTCCTCGGATGCTGCCTGAATTGCTGTGCTCTTCCAGCACCACTGATCCAGAACATTTATACTGCAGTCAAGGAAGGTGCTGATTAGTTTGGACTCTGATTGGTTGAGGAATTGTCAGCAAATGATGATCACAAATTTATTACGAAGCCTTGTTTAATTTTTAAACTCGGACGATTGAGTCTGATTGGTCAAGGCAATACTCTGAGGAATTAACCAGCAGAATGACTGTAACCTATTTTGTTGAATTGCAGTGGAAGCAGTGCATGTACATAATTCTTCCTGTCCACAAAGAACACGTCCTTCTTTTTAATACATGAAGCTCCCAGTACATGAGCAGAGCTAAGTATTATTTTCCCTCTACAATGGTTATCTCACAAATTGCTTGGATGAGTGCAAGAGGGAAAGCAAAACGTGTCCTTTTTAAGAAATTTTCAAGCACCATTCCAGCAAGTCATTATTTAACATTCCTCAGCAGCTTTTGTTAGTTGTCATAACTCTTCAAAGTGACGTTTCTCGAGCTTTCCAAACCCATACCAACACTTGAAAATGACATTAGTCACGGGGGGGGGTGGGGGAAGAATTCATCTTTCCTCTTGTGCTGACAATGGCAAACCTGACCTTACAAGAATAATATGGAGCATTTGCAACCCAAAAACAAAAGCCAATGAGAAAAGTGCAAGGCTGAAAGGCACTGAAAATTTAAATTTCCAACATTTGCAAATTAATTATTGCTTCCATCAGAGAAGAACATAAAAACAACCCATTATCTGACCAACACCTTATTGCTATTTGTGGCAGCTTACAAATTGGCCACCTCCGTAATATTCATTAGTTATAGTACACTTCAGAACACTGTGTGGTCACAGAAGTGTGATATAAATGCATGTCTTTTAAGTATTTCTAATACTTAAATAAATGTATGCTTTAAATATTAAATGTTTTAATTTACTATTTGGAGGTGCTGGTGTTGGACTGGGGTGTACAAAGTTAAAAATCACACAACACCAGGTTATAGTCCAACAGGTTTAATTGGAAGCACTAGCTTTCGGAATGCTGCTCCTTCATCAGATGGTTGTGATGAAGAAGCGTCGCTCCGAAAGCTAGTGCTTCCAATTAAACCTGTTGGACTATAACCTGGTGTTGTGTGATTTTTAATTTACTGTGATAGTGCATGAGATAATATGGGATGGTAGAAATTAGGTTATGTGCGTTTGCTGCATGCAGAATGGAGTGTTCGAGAATGTGAAACAAAACAAAAAACTATGAAGTATTCAACCCCACCCAGAACAATCTGGTGTCTCATAGACAGCTAAAGGAAGGACCCAGACAGAGCCACCAGAAAACTTTCAATCTAGGATTCCTGATTGGCAATGATTATAGACCCACCCTACAATGGGCAGGTGAGAGAGATGTTAAGCAAGCAAACAAGCTGTGCCTTGGGCAACACTGCAACAGAGGTGGGATAGAAGCATTCTCAAACAAAGTCATAAGACCAGCCAATGTTCTAGCTGTAACAAAACTGTGCAGCATGTAAGGAATCGCAGACACAATGGAGGTCTCAAGTACAGTCATTGTGGAAAAGAGGGCCTTGAGTAGGTAAGAAATTTCTTCACCCAGAGAGGGGTGAGCACGTGGAATTCGCTACCACTGAAAGCAGTCAAGACCAACACATCGTATGATTTCAAGAAGGAACTGAAGAGAGCAATGGGGTTAAAGGGATTGAAGGATGTGAGAGAAAAGCAGAAACAGGCTATTGAGTTGGATGATTAGCCATGATCATAATGGATGGATGAGCAGGCTTAAAGGCTGCTGCTCCTATTTTCTAATTTTCACCATTTCTATGAATTTTTGGAGCAAAGGGAAGAAAAATAGTGGACTGTAGCCTTTGTCAGAACCTAAACTACAGGCATTGGTCGAGTATAAATTTTACTGACAAGCAGGCCACATGAGTAATCAGTAGAATTACCTGAAAGAGTAAATAGTTCAGACCAGAGGTGTTGATGGAAAAGACCAAAACAAATTTACAACCGCATCATTGCAGTTGTGAATATTAGAATATATAGGTCCCTCAGTCCCAATCATTGATTAACTATTGTAATTACAAAGACATTTTTGCATGTAACAGGGTGGGGAGGGGCGCAACTTAGTTAAAACCTAGATGGAGGAAGTACAACTATTGGAAATCGGGAACATGATTATCAAAGCAAGTACAATCCTTCAGTGTGCAGACGATCTCCTGATAGAATCGGAGATGGTGGGCAGGAACTATGGAGTACTAGTTTATATCTTGAAGGGGCTAAAGGCGGTGGATTCAGAGTTAACCTTAAAATGGCACAGGTTGGACAATTATCCAGTATCTGGGGGATATCACTCACCAAAGGTTAAATCGGATGATCACTGTACCATGATCACCAGCTTGCCCCAACATGTGAACATGAATTGGAAAAGCAGACACAAAATAACAAGGAGAAGACACTCATAGGAGTAGGCCATTGGTTCCCTAAAAGCAGATGTTCTGGAGGCCAGAGATTAAATCAGGAGATAAAGAGGGCACGTAAACAATGCAGTACATTCATCATGGGGACATTAATCTTTATGCAGATTAGGAAAATCAAATTGACAAAGGTAGCCAAGGGCTGGCACGGCGGCTCAGTGGTTAGCACTGCTGCTTCATAGCATCACGGACTCAGATTCAATTCCAGCTTCGAGCGACTGTCTGTGTGTAAGTTTGCATATTTTTCCCGTGTCTGCGTGGGTTTCCTCTGGGTGCTGCGGTTTCCTCACACAGTCTAAAGATGTGCAGGTCAGGTGGATTGGCCATGCTAAATTGTTCAAAGTGTCCAATGATGTACAGGCTCGGTGGAATAGCCATGGAAAATGGATGAAGTGGGTCTGGGAGGGATGCTCTTCGGAGGGTCAGTATGAATTCAATTTCACACTGTGATGATTCTATTCTATATACCTATCCACAGAGTTTATTTGGTACAGTTTTGTGGAATAATATGTTGTAGATCCAGCCAAGAATCAGGCAATTTTAGATCTGGCATTCTGTAATGAGGTAGGTATAACAAATGATCTCAGAATAAAAGATGTGCTCAGGAACAATAACCATAACATAACTAGAAATTAGCATGTAGTTTAAGAGTGAGAAACTTGGATCAGTAACAAAACAGATAAATGTTAATAAGGATAATTACATAGGATTGAGTGCAGTGTTACCTGTAATGAACTGGCAATGTAGTTTAGTAGTGAAGATGGTTATTGAACTATGGCAGACATTTAAAGGAAATAGTTCATGACTCAGCAAAGATATGTCCCAATGAAGGAAGAGGATTTTGGAAGTGGATAAAGCAACCATGGTTCACCAAAGGAGTTAAGGATAGTATCGAATTAACAGAAAAAAAAAGAGATTAGTGGCAAATGTGAGATTGGACAAGTTTTAAATCTGATAAAAGATGAGCAAAAAATTAATACTGAGGGGTAAAATAAATTATGAGAGCAAATTATTAAGTAATGTAAAAAATAGACAGTAAGAACTTCGTTAAAGATTTAAAAATGGGCAGCACGGTGGCACAGTGGTTAGCACTACTGCCTCACAGCGCCAGTGGGTTCAATTCCCGCCTCAGGATCTGTCTGTTTGGAGTTTGCACATTCCCCCCGTGTCTGCGTCGGTTTCCTCCGGGTGCTCCGGTTTCCTCCCACAGTCCAAAGATGTGCAGGTTAGGTGAATTGGCCATGCTAAATTGCCTGTAGTGTTAGGTAAGGGGTAAATGTAGGGGAATGGGTCTGGGTAGGTTGCTCTTCGGAGGATCGGTATGGACTTGTTGGGCCGAAGGGTCTGTTTCCACACTGTAAGTAATCTAATATAATCTAAAAATGGAGAGGCAGAATTGAACAAAGGCCACTTAGAGAATGGGAAATAATAGTAGGAAACCAGGAAATGACAAAGTGGTTGAATAAATATGTTGCATCAATCTTCTTGGTAGAGGATTCCAATAACATTCCAGAAATACTAAATAAGCGATGAGCTAAAGTGTGTGTATGTGTTTGGGGGGGCGTGGGGCGGGGGGGAAGGTTAATACACACAAGAACTATCACACTATCTCTCAGGAAGAAGTACTGGGAAAATTAATGGATCTAAAAGGTGGACCTGGTGGAGTGCAACATCGGATACTGCAGGAAGTAACTCCAGAGATAGAGAATGCACTCGTCGTCATCTTCCAAGAAGCTCTAGATTTTGGAAAAGTCCCAGATGATTGGAAAATTACCATTGTAACCCTTTATTCAAAAAGGGGGACAAAATAAGATACATATAGGCCAGTTGGTTTAACATCAGTCACTGTGAAATTGTTAGTGTATTGTATGTAACAGCAGAGCGTTTAGAAATGCATAACATGATTAAGCAGTCAGTATGGTTTCATGGTGGAAATCATGCCTGTCAAATTTATTACTATTTGGATCCTCAGGCATGAATCAGATAAAGCTAGTGTATAAGTTCAGTGAATAATAGGGAAGGCTAATGGACTGTTTGCCTTTATTTTAAAGGAAATGGAGTATAAAGGTTTACTAAAACTGTGCAAGACATAAGTCAGTACACACCTGGAAAACTGTTCACTGTTTTAGTCCCTTATCTAAGGAAACAAATAGTAGCATTGGATGGAATCCAAATGGTACACTCGATTGACTTCAATTTTTTCATAAGGTGAGGTGGAGTCATTTGGGCTTGTGCTCATTTCAGCATAGAAGAATGAGCGGAGATTTTATTGAAACATAGAAGATTCTTATGGGACTTGACAGGATAGATGCAGAAAAGTTGTTTCCCACTGGGGAAGAGTTTAGCACCAGAGGACATTATCTCACAGGAGAAAGTGAATGCTTCATATTCCGCCTTGGGACCCTGCAACTACATAGGATCAATGTGGATTTCAACAGTTTCCTCATTTTCCCTCCCCCCACATTATCCCAGTCCCAAGCCTCCAACTTGGCACCGGCCTCCTGACCTGTCCACCACCTTTCCCATCTATCTGCTCCATCCTCCTCTCCAACCTCTCAAGCTTCTCCCTCACCTTCATCCACCTATCACGTTCCTAGCTACCTTCCCCCCAACTCCACCCCCTCCATTTATCTCTCAGTACCCCAGCCCACAGGCCTCATTCCTGAGGAAGGGCTTTTGCCTGAAACCTGCTGTGCTTTTCCAGCACCACACTCTCAGACATAATCTCAGAGTAATGGACCAGTCAATTAGGATAGAGATGAGACGGATTTTCTTCTATCAGATAGTAGTGAGTTTGTGAAATTCTTTGCCACAAAGAGCTGTAGAGCTTGGTTTAAAACTTAGAACATACAGCACAGGAACAGACCCTTCGGCCCACAAAGTTAAACTAATCCCTTTTGCCTGCTGTGGTCCCTATCCCTCCATTCATTGCTTATTCATGTGCTGATCTAAGCGTTCCTTAAATGGTCATATTGTACCTGCCTCCAGCAGAGGCAACGTGTTCCAGGCACTTACCAGTCTCAGTATAAGAAATTTGCCCCTCTCATCTCTTTTGAACATTTCCCTTCTTACCTTACATGCATGGCCTCCAGTATTACACATTTCCCAGTATATTCACGGCTGAGATAGACAGATTTAAAACCAATAAGGGAATCATCGGGAAAAGGCAAGAAACTGAAGTCGAGGATTATCAAATCAGCCATGATTTTGTTGAATGGTAGAGCATACTTGATGGGCTGAATAGCCTTCTGCTGCTCCTACATTTTATAGTCTTACATGAGAAGGACACATCAAGCATGAAGAGAGAGTTTGATCACTGGTGGAGGTGGTAAGTCATAAATTGAAAGCCCACTTGAGAACCAATGCCCTCATTCAGCAGGTGGGCAGATCAGGTGGTGAAATGTGCCACTCAATCCTCAACCCTGTCTGCTGTAGACACACAGCAGGCCAATGTTAGGAAAGTGTATGAAGATGTACCTCAGGAAGAATAGAAATGAGAACAGCGAGGGACCTGAAAAGAAGGGGATGGTGTTTGATGAAAGGAGAGTAGAGTAGTGGCCCGAGGATGTGTCAGGCACCGTTTGCTGAAAATATTTCATGGGACTGTATAGTAAAGAAGAAATGCCATGCTGCACAATCTATGGAGCATGAATCATTGATTTATGTCAATAACCACCCTTCTGTTTACAGATCAATGACTCAATGTACGTGGTAAAACCCACCTCATGGACAGCATTCTTACTGATTTCATCTTCAGCCCATGGTGGAATGGTACAGTCATCAGCAATGGTGTCCTGGAAAGAGTAGCCATGTGGGTGGCAGAAACTGCCTCAGTCATGACTGCAAGGCTTATCAAGAGGAGCTGTCTGTCTGTCAGGCGATCACCCAGGGAAGTGTACAGGTTACAAGGCCAGAGGTATGACAGGAGTAAGAGAGGACTTCACTAGCGACTAAGCCAAAGTGTAACTAGAGGGAAGTGACAGAATGGTAATAGCAGAGGCTGATGATAATTGCAATGTTGCAAATGGTGATAATATCAAATAAGGAATATATTCTTCTATCCACTATAGCAGAAAATTTCCCAGACAAGGAATCAGGAAAGATTGTGCAGACGTTTGAGATAAAAACAAGAAAGGATCCATGTTTAACCAAATTCATTAGGAGCTTGTGAAGCCATAAGCATGCTGCAAATTTGAATCCCCCAAACTGCAGTAAGATCTCTGGAGACAGTGTCAGTGGAGCATCTCAAGAAAGTGTGTCGGATTTACCTGATCATGAGTCAATAAGGAGGTTCTGTAAGGAAACAATTGGGGAAGGTTATTATGTGTTTGCTATGTGAGACTGCCCCAGAATGTTAAACAAAACCAAGTTCGGATGCTGAATGGCTAAGGAGTCACAAAATTATGAAGCATGGATCTGAAACAGGAACCTGAGGACTATAGCTATCAGGAACAGTGGCTCAGTGGTTAGCACTGCTGCCTCACAGCACCAGGGTCCCAGGTCTAATTCCAGCCTTGGGTGATTGTTTGTGTGGAGTCTGCACATTCTCCCTGTGTTTGCGTGAGTTTACTCTGGGTGCTCTGGTTTCCTCCCATTGGCCATGCTAAATTGCCCATAGTGTTAGGTGCATTAGTCAGAGGGAAATGGATCTGGGTGGGTTACTCTTTGGAGGGTTGGTGTGGACTGTTTGGGCCGAAGGGCCCGTTTCCACACTATAGGGAATCTAATCTAAGAACTATGCGCTGCTTTATAGTTGAGTGGGGCTCTCAGTTAACTGAGATATGTGTCCTTGCAAATGTTCAAAAAAACACTTTGTTTTCTTGAACCCAATGGACCTCGAGAATAGTCTTTGCATCACAACAGTGTGGAAAACCAACAGCTTGTACCTGAAGCCATGCCTCATGTTGACAGAAGGTACTGAACACTTTCTGATCTGGAAGGTATATTAAATGATTTCACAATTGATGGGAAAATGGAAAACTGAAACGCCACCTCAGAAGTAAGCATGCAAACATCATATCTAAATTTGACAAGCCTCATTAAAGGAAATCTGACAACTTTTTGTTGCAGTTATCTTTCCAGTGACTCACAGCAGCATTTCTGGTCCTTAAAGTGCTCAGTGAGTATGCATTGATGAAATAAATTCATTTAAAAAAACAGAAAATAGAGAATTAGCTAATGCTGTGGGTTGGTCATTGACTTTTCATTTAGGTTTAGTCCAGGCTTTATTAGGCTTTATCTCAGCAGAAAAGCAACTTGGCATAAATTGGCCACAAGAACTCTAATTCAAATGTTAGAGAAGTTTAACTTGGTGTCTTCAGTGCTGTTTAAGATCCCAGCATATTACAGCAGGGCACAAGGAGACATTTATTCTGTACCACTGCAGCTAATGTTCAAGTGCTGACAGTGGTGCAGCAGAAGTATTCCAATGTCAATGTTAGCATATCTCATCCTTCTGAGAAAATAACATTTGCAAAGTGAAGTGTCTTTCTAACAAAACAAGTCTTATGTCCAGTTTGTCAAACACACTTCCTGTGTCACTACTGGCTGTCAACTTTACCTCAGTTGGTAGCACTGTCATCACTAAGTATGAAGCTGATGAGGCGGTCGAACCTCACTCCAGAACATGAGCATAAAATCCAGGCTTTCAGTGGTGAAGGAGATTGACAGCACAGGGGATTATTCAATCAGGCCCCTGGAGGTACGGTAGGTTGGAGGATAAGCAGTGAGTGGAATTAGGGAAAAGGGGAGGTTAACCCAGTTTATGAAGTGTCCCTGCCATGGGTGCTTTTCCCAGAATGCATTGTGAGTGCAATTAGTAACAGGAAGGCTGATGGCAGTTAATAACAGAAATCTTTTGGAGGCAAATACATTTTACTAACAATGCATAAGGCTCTTATAATACCTACAGGAATAATTAAAGCCCTGCACTGCAGATGGAGGCTATTTGGCCCATCGAGTCTGCACTGACCCTCTGAAGAGCATCCCACCCTATCCCTGTAACTCCACATTTACTATAGTTAACCCATCTAGCCCTTCATACTATGGGGCAATATAGTACGGCCAATCTACCTGACTTGCGCATCTTTGGACTGTGGTAGGAAACCGGAGCACCCGGAGGAAACCCACACAGATACGAGGAGAATGGACAAACTCCACACAGACAGTCACCTGAAGATGGAATTGAACCAGAGTCCCTGGCGCCATGAGGCAGCAGTGCTAACCACTGTATCACCCCAAACTCTTACTGTTTCTGCGACTCATCACCTCACAGGAGTCAAAAGCAAAACCCACACTGGGAGCACAGGGGACTCAAATGCCATCTGCCCATGAAAGGTAAAAGTTGGCAAGTGGGCGATCACCTAAAGTTCAAGGCATACCAATTCATCATTACCTCCTGGAGAGTGCAGCAACACATTGTGCCGATGGTGAGGCAAGTGCATAGTTCACCTCCTTTTATCCAGGCCTCTTTAATTCCATTTGCATCAGCTGCACTCTCGCTGAACCTACCAGGAAATCACACATGATATCTCTGTCCCCCACCTCCTCAACCTGCTGACTGTCCTTAACTGGAGAGGCACCTTCTGAATTGCCTGGCTGCCTGAAGATCATTTGCTGCAGTGATTGGAGTCAGGACCCAGGAAGTGGCCCAACCTTAAAAAAAAAACAAAGTTAGGAAAATTCAACGGGGAAGCTTTCAGATAAGGCAGAAAGCCACACCATATCAGGACTGTCCAGAAATCTGATCCAACTGAAGATTAATCCCCAGGGTACTACTGGAAGCAATTCAAAAGAAAAATCATAGCAGCAGTTATTAAAAATATTCAATATTGGAAAAAGGCCATTTGACAAGCAGTCAAGCATCATCCAAGTAGATAATGAAGAGTCTGTTTGTCTTCCTACAGAAAGCAATAAATCACTATGATAAATGTTTACACAACTGATCATGGGAAGGCGAGGTTGGGATGCTTGAAGACAGAAGACCTGAATGTCAATCTTCCAGGAATATGCCCAAACTGGGCTAGCAATCCGAATTTATGAGAACCTAAACAATTCCATGGCATTATTGAAGAAAACACTACAACTGGTCATTTATCTCACTTACTGTTTATGTACAAATTAACATCTATGTTCACCTTGGTAGAAAGAGTAACTACAGTTGAAAACTCGTCAGCTTAAGGTGAAGAGCTTTGTAATGTCCTAAGGGCATGCTAGGATACAATAGAAAAAGCTCTGTACAACTACAAGTTCTCTGTTTGACATTTCTCTGCAATATTTCATTTCACTCCTTTTTCATCACACTTCATCATAATGAAGCATAACCGAACCTCAGACATATATATTCTGTATAAAAAAACCTAAAAGGACTGCAGATGCTCAAAAACAGAAACAAAAACAGAAATTGCTGGCAAAGCTCAGCAGGTCTGGCAGCACCTGTGGAGAGAAATCAGAGTTAACATTTCGGGTCCAGTGATGCTTCCTCAGAACTCATTTATTCGATACAAGATTGGGTTAATTGTATTCAGAATGTGATCCAGTCAATTGGTAGCCCATTCATTAGCCAATCATTGGTCAACCTGTTGACCTAAATGGCCAGGGAGTTGACAGGTAAGGGCTATCCAGTCTGAAGTGGAGCATCCTGAAGGCTACCACTGGGGATCCAGGAAACAATACAATGTACAGGTAACTGGATGTAAGGGACTTGAGAGGGAATAATGGTCAAGGAACATGGGTATTGGCCAAACAGAGTAGGGAAGCATGGGAAAGCAGAGGTACAAAGTTTCTTAGAAGGACTGTTTGAGAAGGCTCCTTGGCTGGGCCTCTTATAGTCCTGAGTACAGTTCCTACCAGCTCTGGCCTGCCACAAAAGCTGTTACTGCTCAGCTGTTCAGACGCCAGAAGAATCTGATCTGTAAATCCTTCACGATGTTACTTAAATCTGTTGGAGCACAGATTGCTGAACGCCTGTGAAACCCTACACACCCTCATGAACAATTCTCTCTGTAGGTAAAACGGAGGCAGTCTGGACTTGCATAGCAGTACCTAGATATTGAATAGTGCCCATTTGGGCTACAATAGAAGTGAGGACAACAGCTGTCAGATGGTGCAGAATAAATGGTTCTACAAGTGTTGCACTGTGTTTGGCAACCACTTCAACGATGGAAAGGGCAGGTTCAATGTTCTACACAAAGCCATGTGCAAAGTTGGTGCAGGACTCCTATGTGTTCTTCCATGACATTAACTCCATGTTTTCTGACACATCTTCCAATGCACCAAGCATTTGTGTCTGCATAGTGTTAAGCTGATGTTGTTACTGAACAAGTCACATCCCAGACTGAAATGTGGCTTGATAGATCATATTTTGTTTGTTTTCTATTTCATAATGTGTCTTTCATTGGAACACAAGTGTGCCATGTTACAGATCTAGTTTTAGCAGTAAAACTTTATTACACAAAATTAAAAAAAAAATAAACCAAGTTATTTACAAATAACACAGTTTCAAATATTTCAAAACACATGTTAAAAAACAATATTTCATTAATCCCAACATCATCCCTTTACTTGGCTCAAACATAAGAGAAAATTCCCTTCTTCATTATATTTAAGGGTTTGCCTTAACTGTTGCTTTAGTTCCCAATTTTGAGAGCTTGATTGTCTCTTCCTTGAATAATCACTCAACTGAATGTAGTCTTTATCAGCTTTGAATAAAATCTTCAGTGTTCTAACCAAACACTTCTGGCCTGGAACTTGAAAATTAAAAATGCTTACATTGAGCTAGCATATTTTGTAATTTTTCTGAACTAACTTTGTTCTATAGATGAAACTGTTCCATACATCCAACTTCAACTAGTACATTGGTGAACTGAAACCAAAAGATTTTCAAGCTGTGGATGTTATGACTAAGCAAAACATTCTTGATCTTTGTAATTGAAAGCAAGCTAATACTCTTCAATGTTTACTCTGTCTGACCATAAAACAATACCAATGCAAACAAAGTTCCACTAGCACTCCAGGAATTCTTTCTTTCATACTGGTTGAAATAAATCATGGCTTCGAAATATTGAAAATTTAATCGTTACATTTATGCAAGTATGCAGACCAAAACCCACGTCCCTCTAGATTAAGCTTGAAAGTAAATAATATTTATATATATATATATCCGTACATCACAATCCATCATCCTATTTCTGTATGTCATTTTATCAAGTTCTTATCACTGTCTTCTGGAGCAGAACTCTACTGAGCAATCCTTATCTCCCAGTCTGGGTACAGTCTAGTTGTGTCCAGGGGCTCAGCACTCCTAGCCCTTAATGAACAAACAGTATTAGGATAAAAGCAAATTACAGCCAATGCTGGAAATCTGAAAGAAACACAGCAAATGCTGGAACAACTCAGCAGATCTGGCAGCGTCTGTCAAGAAAGAAGCAGAGATAACATTTTGTGTCTGGTGTGACTCTTCTTTGGAACTGCTTCTGCAGAAGAGTTATACAGGACTAAAAACATTAAAGCAGTATGAAAATGTAAACTTGTACTGGTGAAGGTCAGAGTGATAATGGGCATCTCATCTTCATCAGTCTAATGTTTCTCTTCTGGCCCTGCTCTTGCATTATTGGCCAATGAGGCTTTGTTTCTTTTGGAGAAAGAAATTGTTGGTTTTGATGACGTTAGCTGTGTTGTTCACCATTGCCACAGTCATAGCTACTCCAATGATAGTTAGTGTCACCTCCATCATCAGGATGAGGACATGCAACTATAATTATCCTCTGTTAGTTAGGAATTGCTGCATCCAGTTATGTATCCCCTTCTTCTGCAATTGGGAACTAAAATAAGTGCTGCGATTGAGCGATGTGTCTGCCATTGTTGAACACTTGGCAAGTTGTGAGATGTGAATGTGCAGTTTATAACAATGCTGAATGTGCAAAGGTGAAATGATGCTGTGAAAGATGGGTTGGGATTGCTAACAATTGTTGGTAGGTACGTAACGGTGGTTTTACAGTTTGGACAGTATGTGAAGGGGTAGGGTATGCCATTTGAAGGTGCCATCACTGACCTTGACCAATCATGTGAGGTGATTGAACATGATTGTTCGTGATGGTTATTTGCTCCCACTGCCCTCACAGCGTTTGTGTGGCGGACACCTTAGTCAGGTGTGAATGCCTGATCTCTCTGCTTCAGTACACCTTACAGAGTTGCAGTCATATTTTCATCATGACAGTGGGTAACAGGGGTTAGGTCTGTTACTGGATCAGAAAATCTTCCCCCAGTGAGAAACTGATTAAACCTCAGATTCTCAAAACGGAGGCAAATCCTAACTTGCCTCTGTGGCCACGTCGCCATGTAAAAGCGAGGGTTTCAGTGAACAGTGAGATGCACCCAGTTTGGAAACAGTAGGATAGTCCACAGCAAACTTTGGCAGTGAGCCAGAAATGAAGCTGAATGAGGCCACTGTGATTTTCACAGCACTGATGGAGCATGTACAGATCTCTGTGTCCATCAGCTGGAGAGCTGTCGTCTACTGTGACAGCTCCACTGGTGTGTGAGCCAGTGTATAGGGTTTGGCCTCTGTTGTTCTCATACCCTTCTTTCCTGGTCTATGACCTCCTGATGCCCAAGGTTGTGCCCTTTATGCTGAAAGTGTTCCTTTCATAGGCACACAGCTCAAAATGCCAGTCACATCTCATTGCTAGGTGTGCCTATTTATCCTTTAGATCAGAATCAATCTAAACATCAGGTCATAGACAGAGAACACAGGGGGCTAACTCCTTCACATATTGTCTAGCTAACACCATTGTTAACAGCTAACCTGAGAATGCAACTTTAAAAAAAAGTTGACACATGAAAGAAGTGAAACTATCACTGTATTCTAACAGATGATAGGCTTAACAGACAATCAATTTTTCAATGTATAATTTCAGTTACATCACACTGCAAATTTTTGCTATAAATTCTGTGTTACGATCGAGCCCTCCACAATCACCTGATGAAGGAGCGTCACTCCGAAAGCTAGTGTGCTTCCAATTAAACCTGTTGGACTATAACCTGGTGTTGTGTGATTTTTAACTTTGTACACCCCAGTCCAACACCAGCATCTTCAAATCATGACTATTTATCCTTGGCAGTGTTGCCCTATGTTGTACTGCCCTGAGATGCTGGGGGGGGTGTTCACATTGAAAGCTTTGATATTGTGTCCAATCTACTGTGCCACACTAAGGGCACACCCTTAAGAAGTCAAGTCCCCTTTTGCCCTGTTGAATCTCTTATGGGCCCTGGATGATGCCCTGGGGCAGCCATGACTAACTTTCCAACGTAAACCAGCCACCGTTCAGCTATTCTGAAACTCACAGCTTTTAAAACCAGCCCTCACCTTTAAAAATTCCATTCTCTAAGGAAAGCAGGATTCCGACATGCCCTCTGCTTACACTGGCCATTATTGTAACCACCTAAGGTTAATGCCTTGAAATTGACATGGTGCCCTCTTCCCGGCATTTCTGGGGTTCCCCAGCTTTCCGTTTCTGGGTGGTAAGCTCTCTGCTTGGTTGTGCCATTCTTGTATTTTTACCTACAAGTCAAACTCACTTTCAGAATGACCGTAACAGCCTTTACAACATATGTGTGTTCAGCTCCTTCTATCCACAGTGCTTCCCAATGCTTTAATTGACTTGTCAATCAAAATCAAAGTTACAAGAATCCATAACAATTGCTCCTTCCAGCAGGAAAGGGACTCACATCAACATTTTGCATAACATAGTGCAATATTCCTGCCCTTATATAAATTGCTCCTGCTGACTCTCAGGCAGTAGCACCACAGGAGACATATAAGGACAAGTATATGGGATCTCACCTGAATGAACAAATAAACCACATGCTATCATTAACTTCCACAGTTAGAACAACAAATGTGATAACATCACTGACAAAGAAGACCATGAATAGAAAATTTATCCAGGGTCCATCTTTAAAACAAAAAACATGTTCTTTCTACAGACTTTCTACAGTTGTTTTATGCTTAAAGAAAGGAAGGCAGACCCAAATTTAGTTAGCACCTTTCAAAACCACTAACATTTGAAAGCAGCTTCATAGCCAGTGAAAAACCTCTGAGATGAGTCACTACTATAGGAAATATGGTAGCCAATTTCCACATGGCAAATTCCCAAAAGCAGCAATGTGCTAATCATTAGGTATTCTGTTTTTTACGATCTTGATTGAGTGATAAATATTGACCAGTATACCAGGGTATCTCCCTGGTCTTCTTTCAACCAGTGTCATGACACATGTTAAGTACACCTGAGAGAGGGCCTCGGTTTGTAATGGGATATCTGAGAGACTGTTTTAGTTCTGTAGTGTCACTGAAGATTTTTGTGTTTAAGGTCTGGAATGGGACTTCAACTTGGAACGACACGACTCAGAGGTGACAGTGTTACTGCCTGAGTCATTGCAATTTCTGTTTGAGCAATGGAGACAATATATCGATGAAAATTTGATCTCTGATACTATCCTTCACTTCTTGAGTACAATATAGAAGAACTGGACAATAAATATTCCTTACTTCCACAGCTAGAAAACATAACATGCAGTCAACTGTATTTCAAAGCCAAAGTTCCTAAAAAGCAGATGGATGTAATGTAAAAATGCAAGTTTCTGCATTTTTCTGCAAGTTTATTTCATCGGGACTAATACAAGTGCAGGGAATGATTATATCAACTTTTGCTTCAAAGGTTCATGAATGAGTTAATGCCAGGTTAAATAATATCACTTGCTCCATCTTTCCTATTGTCATGGCCAGAATTTATATGCTCAGGATTTTCCTTCGATCAGTACATTTTGTGTGGAGGAGGTATGTTTTTTCTTAACCTTTGGGTTTGGATCCCAATTAAATAAGAAATCAGCAGCAAGCTAGTATGAGTTTAAAATAAATAAAGATGGGGAGAAACTAAACAAGTATCTTGCATCAGTGTTTACTGTGCAGAAGGGTATGGAAACTAGAAAACTTGGGGAAATAAATCGCTATAACTTGAAAAACGTCCAGATTATAGAGATGGAGGTACTGGATGTCTTGAAATGCATAAAGGTGGACAAATCCCCAGGACCTGATCAGGTGTACCCTAGAACTCTGTGGGAAGCTAGGGAAGTGTTTGCTGGGCCTCTTGCTGAGATATTTGTATCATTGATAGTCACAGGTGAGGTGCCGGAAGACTGGAGGTTGGCTAACGTGGTGCCACGATTTAAGAAAGGTGGTAAGGAAAAGCCAGGGAACTATAGACCAGTGAGCCTGACATCACTGGTAGGCAGGTTGTTGGAGGGAATCCTGAGGGACAGGATTTACATGTGTTTGGAAAGGCAAGGACTAATTAGGGATAGTCAACAAGGCTTTGTGCATGGGAAACTGTGACTCACTAACTTAATTAAGTTTTCTGAAGAAGTGAAGAAGAGGATTGATGAGGGCAGAGTGGTGGACGTGATCCATATGGAGTTTAGTAAGGCATTCAATAAGGTTCCTCATGGTAGACTGGTTAGCAGATGAAGCCAAAATGTGTGGTGTAGTGGACAGCGAAGAAGGTTACCTCAGATTACAATCGGATGTTGATCAGATGGGCCAATGGGCTGAGGAGTGGCAGATGGAGTTTAATTTAGATGAATGTGAGGGCTTATACACTTCATGGTAAGGTCTTGGGGAGTGTTGCTGAACAAAGAGACTTTGGAGTGCAGGTTCATAGTTCCTTGGAAGTGGACTCGTGGGTAGACAGGGTGTTAACAATGATGTTGGTATATTTGCCTTGATTGGTCAATATATTGAATATAGGAGGTCATCTTGTGGCTGTAGAGGACATTGATCCAGCCACTTTTGGAATACTGCATTTAATTCTGGTCTCCTTGCTAGAGGAAAGATGTTGTGAAACGTGAAAGGGTTCAGAAAAGATTTACAAGCAGGTTGCCAGGTTTGGAGGGTTTGAGCTGTGGGGACTGGTTGAAAAGGCTGGGACTACTTCCCTTGGAGCCTTGGAGGCCGAGGGGTGACCTTATACAGGTTTCTTTTAAATCATGAGCGGCATGGATAGGGTAAATCGACAAGATCTTTTCCCCAGGTAAAAACAAGGACTGCAGATGCTGGAAACATGAGTCTAGATTAGAGTGGTGCTGGAAAAGCACAGCAAGCTCCTGCTCCTCGGATGCTGCCTAACCTGCTGTGCTTTTCCAGCACCACTCTAACCAAGATCTTTTCTCCAGTCCAAAACTAGAGGGCATTGGTTTAAGGTGAGAAGGGAAAGATTTATAAGAGACCTAAGGGGCAACGTTTTCATGCAGAGGGTGCTGTATGCATGGAATGAGCTGCCAGAGGCAGTGGTGGAGGTTGGTACAATTTAAAAGGCATCTGGATGGGTATATGAGTAGGAAAGGATTAGGGGGATATGGGCCAAGTGTTGGCAAATGGGACTAGTTTAATTTAGTATATCTGGTCAGCATGGGTGAGTTGGACCAAAGGGTCTGTTTCCATGCTGTATAGCTCTACTACTGTATTTACCCTGATTAAACACATCTCTTACACATGTTGCATACATGCATTAGATACAGGTGAAGGTAACATAGTTTAACAGATGATAATTATCTCAGTCTTTGATTTACAATCTCTTCCATATGAAAGGTTTGGTTTCTTGAATGCAGTTGATGCCCGAACATTGGAGGGAGGGTCTTGTAAAATGAAAGATTCTCAGCAGGCTGAGGTTTCTTGGAATTGAATTTCTTGGAGGCTGGTTCTCAGGTGAACTTTAACTGGAACAGGTTATGTGCTTTGGCTGCCGAGTGTCTTTCAGCATGTTTTCAAGTCTGGTTCACAGTCTGGCTGCACAGAGTCTTTGATGGCTTTCGTAGTTCTGCCTGAAAAACAGCTCTTTGCTCATTCTTAAGAAGCAGACAGAAATATGGCTGTCTCACTAGGTTACTTTTCAATAGTTCAAAGCCTTTTCCAAATAAGGGGATGGTGTTAATTCTGATTACTTAGTGGGTAAACACCTCTGAGGACTTGAAACAGTCAATGTCTTTGTCTTTGAATGACCCATTCAATCTGATAATATCCTTTTGATTCCTTTCAGGCAAGGGCATTGACTTACATCATCTGGAAAATTCTTTTGTTCTGTGACAGTTCCAATCGACAAAATAAAATCAGGTGACCTTGAGGCCATAATTTCCAGTCTTTTGTGTTGTTTTTAAATTTGCTGGACATACACTTTATAAACTGCACAGTCATGACGTCATCATTCTCAATGTATACATATTTATCAATGAGATATATATTTGACTCTGTATGAATTGATACATTAACGCATCCTGCCACTCATGGTTTAAATATAAAAATGAGTTTAATATGCTCTTTACCCTCAACATTCACAAAGAGAAGCACATACTTCAGCTTGAGGCTGTATAGAGTGAAGAAAGAATATTGACCTTCTGTACTCATGGAAAAGTTACAAAAACCTAACTGACACCTATGTTTTTTTTTGTTAATGCTGGCTTTACTCCAGTTCACACCAGCCTCCATAGCAACCTTCTTTGTGGTTACAATAACAGAAACCTGAGGCAGCTGCCTGCCGACAAAGCACTGTAATAGTTTTGCTGCCAGAACTCTGACCAGAGCTAATCCCAACACTTGTGTTGCATTCCAGACAAGGTGCATGCAGCTATTGGATAAGGATGTAGAATGAAACTAGTCACTAAAACATCTGGAGCCTATCTTGGACAAGGTCGTAGCACCACGGGGACCAGAAAATTTGCATGTTTGTCAGACAAATGCAAGATACTTCTGATTATGTCAGTCTATAGTAATCCGTCTTTCTACAATTCAACACTTGTACACTAAGTTAAGCTCAAATTTTCACTATGATAAATGGTCTGTTCTTTTATTCCTTGAATTTGATGCAGAATACTGTGATCCAATGCAAGCGTCATAAACTAATAGTAAGAGCAGAAGTGAAAGGAATCTGAGCAAGTGAGCTGACTTTGATTTAACTCTTTTCTTCCAGGGGAATTGTATGATAGAAGTGTGTGCTGACAGTTTACTACCTCAAAGAGCTCTGTCTTGTAGCTCCATGCAGGCTGGAATTCCAAGAAAAATCTAGTGTTTTCACAGAGCTTCCACACTGGACGCACCCTGAAGGCTTTCACTCTGAGCCGTGGACCCAAGACATCAATTCATGCCAAAGCAGCGTTCAAAGCGTCAGATTATGTTGCTTTCTTGACTCCAAGGTTGAGCTGCCTGTGTTTCCAGCCAAATTTACAGCCATTTTATTTGCTTGTGCATTTGGCAATTCTTACCAGCTGACAGAGTGAATCTGTCAGAACACATGGAAGAGATCCCCTTTTACTGGGAAGTACGGCATTGGCTTGAGCATATGTTCTACCAAAACAAAAATACACTTGATGCGAAAACACATTCTAGTAAGTTATACACTGAATGTATCAAAAGAAACAATCCTGCCAGCTCCTTTGGTGATCATTAAAAGTACTGCAGAGTAGGAGTCATCTTGCAATATTGTGCGCATATATCTATCTTGACTAGAGTAAGGGTTATCAAATTGATTGAGTGTATTGTGGAGGTGCCATGTTTATGGGTTATTCTTTAATCTAGTAATCCACAGAGCTGAACTAATGACTTGGGGGTGTTCAATCCCACCACTCCAATGGAGCGACTTAAGTCAATAAATTAAATAAATCTGAAATAAAACACAATTACTGGTAATACTGAAATCAAAAACTGCTGTAAAAACACATTTGGTTCACTGATATCTTTTAGAGATGAAAATGCTCTGATCTTACCTGGACTAATCTATATGTGACTCCAGACAGACAGAGTTATACAGCACAGAAACAGACCCTTCAGCCCAACTTGTCCATGCGACTAAGTTTCCCAAATGAAACTACTCTGATTTGCCTGCAGTTGGCCCATATTCCTCTAAACCTTTCCTGTTCATGAGCCTATCCAAAAGTTGTAACTGTACCTGCATCTACTACTTCCTCTGGCAGGTCATTCCATATAGGAACCATGCTCTGTGAGAACAAATAACACTTTTCTCACTGGTGTTTTGTATCAGGAATCATGTCTCCAGCATTGATCAGTTAGGTCATGTTCATTCTTAACAATGTCTACACCTAATCTTTAAAATGTTTGAAGAATCCTTCTGCTGATTCGAACATTCAGCTCATCCATTGATGAAACATGTGAGGCCCTGAGGCATGCTGACTAAGATAAAAACCTGATATTTGCTGGGTTATGCTGGTAACCAGCTACCATTGCCCTCAGCACCTTTGGCTGGTGCAGGTTGCTCGAACACAATCAGGACCCTAGAGGCTCACAGAAGAAGTGTGAAGCCGAACTTGGCCATTTGTTTGGCTCTGCAATGACACAGTAAGATGGCATTCAGATGTACCAAAATGGCTATGAAAAACAATAATAAGAACAGAACTGGTTGGATCACCCTGCATTAAATAAGGCAACAAATTGAGACACGACAGAGGCACATCCAACAAATTAACATGCAGAAATTGGGAGTGTTATCCTCAAAGAGATCAAGCAACAGCCTAACATAGTTATATTCATACTCAGCAAATCATACTATTCAGCAAAGATCCCAGTCTACTCCATCACCGTTCCAGGATTTCACCTGTCTCATTATCAGGACAGACCCACCAGAGGTGGCAGCACAGTACTATACCGCCACGAGAATTTGCTCAGGGAGTCATCAAAATTGACTTCAACAGGTTAAATAGCAGGAAACATCCCATTTATCACCTATCCCACCCCTCAGCTAACAAATCATCCTCCCTCTTGAACACCACTTAAAAGAACCACTGAGGATACAAACAGCATAGAATGCACTCACTTTCAATAGTCAGTTTGAGTTATTTTTCAGCTGGAATACAGTAATGTGAAATAACTGAATGGATTAGTTGTACAAAGTAAAAATCCACACAACACCAGGTTATAGTCCAACAGGTTTATTTGGAAGCACTAGCTTTCGGAGCACTGCTCCTTCATCAGGTGGTTGTGGAGAGCAGCACTCCGAAACCTAGTGCTTCCAATTAAACCTGTTGGACTATAACCTGGTGTTGTGTGGTTTTTAACTTGGTACACCCCAGTCCAACACCAGCACCTCCAAATCTTAATTGTACATGGTCTAGTAAAGTAAAAAAAAATTTGGTGAACAGTACAATTGTGCTACTCTGTAGCACCAATGGACAACAATTTGCAATTATACAGAATTCCTTTATTAAAGGTGATTTCAAAGTGAAGAATGCATCTGATCAGCACAAGGGCAAACTTTAAAAACAAAGTGTACATTGAGAAATAGAAGTCACAGAGGAAATGGTTTGAAATATATTTTCAAGTGCAGAGACAATTTCATAGCAGGACAGTGGCAAAACGTGGGGACCATCAATAGTGAAAAAGGAGAAAAGTAGCTTTGAAGAATTTAAAAATTAAGATAAACATTCCAGAGAACTCCATTGTATGCCTGAGTCAAGAGAGTGAAGAAGTTATTGACAAGATTCCTGACAGATGAGCAATTGGTGCCAACTACATCGGAATTGTCTGAGGAGTTCACATTTCTGATGACAATGACCCTGCATCTGGAAACCTCTGAAAAATACCGTCAACTCTGAGTTACAGTTAGGGATTTTAGATAGTTCCAGTTCTATTACCCTAAAGGAGGTGGATAGAGTTTTTTTTAAAAATCAGGGAGCTAACGACTATGCTGATATGACATGAAAGAGGAGTTGAGGCTTGATGTTAATCAATCATCATCTTGTCGAATGGCAGGCAAGTTTGAGGGGCTGCATGGCCTATTTCTGTTCCTATTTCTTATGTTCTTGTATTCTAATAGCTACCCAGGAAAGGCAGAGGGATTAACATCTGCTTTAATTCCTGGTGAACTATGCAACTATACCCCAGTCACACACATTGACCAACACCAAGCATTCGACACAATCCCTCCCCTGACATTCAAACACCGCCAACTCCTGATGCCCTAAAACCCGACCCCTCCCGAGCACGAGAAACACATCCTACCAGTTCAACTGCTTCACTGCCTCATACCCTCTCACCCATTCACTTTGTCAAAGAGCACTGGAGACACTTAAACTGGGGAATATGCTGGAAACAGTTCATGTGGTTTGTTCTCTGATGCTGAACCTTAGCTGCGCTAGAAAGCTTCCCGAAGACATACACTCAGATTTCACAAATTGTCCCAGTTGAAAGAAACATGCAGCACTGGGTCAGGGTAGGAGTGGCATTTTAACAGTAAGGTCTGCTTCTTGAAGAAGGGTTACACCCAAGGCATCGACTTCTCCACCTTCTGAAGCTGCCTGGCTTTCTGTGCTCTACCAGCCTCCTGCTCGTCTGCTTCGAATTCCAGCATCTGTAGTGGTTTTATGTCTCTCTCGGTAAATTCAGCCACAGACATTCTAACTGTCTGAGAGAAAATGTTTTGTGCTCACAGCAATTCCCAATATATGGTTATAGGATTTAGTGATTGTGCTTGCTGCAGCGGTGACCTTTATGTTTTCTCATTTTGTCAGATTATCTAGTCTGGAAGAACCACCACAGGGGAGGCTTTTCTCTTTACTGCTTGAGGACACAGAAGCTCCACACCTGCTTCCAGCCAGATGGATGTTATGGGTTTGTGACCTTCCCAGGCAAACTGTCCTGTATGCTCTCTACTCATGAGGGCATACATAGGACAGGCGTATCTGTCCCCTCCTCATCTCCTCATGGCAAATTAGAATGTCAGCTATGAACACAGTAACATCTTAAGACAGACCTAATGTTGCTCCAGTCTCTTTCAGCTGGGAATACTCAGGAAGTGAGGATAAATATTCTGTAATCAACAGATTCTTAAGGTGTAGACATAAAGATTAATTACCCTAGCATGATTTTCTGACCACAAATGTTGCTTTAAAATCAATTTCTGGAAAGTCTCAATATACTGCACGTACAGTCAATTGTTTACAGGAGGTTTTGTTACAGTCACACATGTATTCATCAACAGGTTTGAGGTGGTCTGCTGGAGCAGTCACTGAGCAGGGGATTGTCAGATTTTTCAGCTGAATTGCAACACTACTGTTTTAGTGATAGTCACCGAACATGTTAATCATGTGCCACAACAATTTACATCGAAATAAAATAACCATCTTTGAGACACTTTGTCACTGATAAAGGAAAAACATAGATACACAAAAGGTTGTAGGTTTTAAATTCATGTTATCTGCTGGTTTATTTTGTAGCCAGCAAGCAAGGCAACATCAGCAAGCGCCTCTTGATTGCTGTTGAGGCCCAGGTTTTTGCATAAGGAGAGGCTGCCGTCTGCTTGAGTCTGCTCAGATCCAGGCCGAATGTTTCCTCCTTCTTCACTTGGCAGCTTGAAATATCCATTTTAAAAAAAAACGTTAATTCATGGCATGTCGGCATCACTGGATAGACCAGCCTTTATAGTCCATCCTTAATCACCCAGAGGGCAGTTAGGAATCAACACATTACTGGAGGCTTGGAGTCACCAGGTAAGGACAGCAGATTTATTTCCATTAATGAATTAGATAAGCTTTTTCCTCTGACAATGGCTTCATTGGTCATCACTGGATTGTTAATTCCAGATTTTAAAATAAATTGAATTCAAAATTCACCATCTGCTATGGTGGGATTTGAACCCAAGTCCCCACATCATTACCTGAGACATTGGATTAACAATCTAGCGAGAACACCACTCGACTAAGCCTCCCCACTCAGTGGTTAGTGCTGCTGCCTAATAGCGCAAAGGACCCAGGTTTGATTCCAGCCTCGGATGACTGTCTGCATGGAGTTTGCACATTCTCCCCGTGTCTGTATGGGTTTCCTCCGGGTGCTCCGGTTTCGTCCCTCAATCCAAAGAGGTGCAGGTCAGGTAAATAGGCCATGCTAAATTGCCCATAGTGTCAGGTACATTAGTCAGGGTAAATGGGTCTGGATGGGTTACTCTTTGGAGGGTCGGTGTGGACTTATTGGGCCGAAGGGCGTGTTTCCACACTGTAGGGAATGTAATCTAATTTAATCTAAAACTGCATGGCAGAAAGTCAGACATTGGTGTGGCACAGAAACCTGCCTCAGCAGTAAGTCTGAAGTGCATTTATTACAATAAAACATAATAACAAACTTTGTAAATATGACAATGCTGTTACACTAATGGCCAGAGGCTGCAGTACATCTATTTGTAAAGGTAGAAGTAATGTCAAACAACTAGTTCAAATGAATATAGTGGGACCAATTTTAGTCAGTGTTAAGAGAATGGTGTGGAGTGCACAATTATCAGGAGACAATCACAAGTCTCCAGCAATTTTACTTGATGCTTGAGTTCGGGGTGAGCAGTGAGAATGACACCCGAATACCCTTTATTTTCTGCTCATTTCACACAATCTTAATGATGTTCAATGTTAATGTGCCTCTTTCTTTGCTCACCACTCAGCTCTATCTGTTGATAGGAAGCTTAAAAGGCCAGTGAGAAGATTAATTCAGCAATTTTACTAATAATACAGGGTTTTTCTCCAAGCACTAAGCCCCCACCTTTTGCTTCCAAGTCATCATAGTAATGATGTTGCTGCTAATTTTTTTCTTCTGCCTCCACGAATACACGTATAGAGCTAGCACAGCCAATGTTTATACTCATCAGCAGCAACCTCAGGAGGGTCCCAGTCCCTTGTGGACTAGCTATTACAGTGAGCTATGAAGGTAACATGCAGAAGTGGTAAGATTATCCTCTCTTTCATACAGAACTGCCATCATTTCAGTAGCTAGTGAATACAGTTATAGATTAGGATGTTTTATCATTTGTGGCATGTGCATTGATATTTCTGTCCCTCGTTTTTGTTTGCGACTTATCCCAGCAATCCTTCAGTCTTGCAAAAACTCGCAAATGGGTTGTGAACATTTTTAAAATTTTTCCCGAAGCTGTAAAAATGTAAAAACAAAACTTTCTGCAAAATGTATGTTTCCTGGTCTCCATTTACTTTCTTGTTAATTATCTAATTCCTTTTATGTAGAACCTGCCGTGGTTGTAATGAGGTCAGCCAGGTGGACCTCACAGAATATGAGTTCCCTGATTGGGGCTGTTAATCTGGTCCAAACAGGGAGCCCAGGCTGACAGATATAAACAGGAGGGTCAGAGGTTCTGGTCACTCTGAGAGCCGTCTCTGGATCACTCTCCACGTGTAAATAAAGGGTGGTTTGCTGACAGGATACCGGCCTCTGTGAAGTTATTTCAGCACCAATACATGCCATTACACCCCTACAACTAATGTTTTCCCTGAAGCCATTTCCAAGGTCCCATGCATCCGGCACTGTGAATAGATTTTGGGTGTGCAATTCAGTGTGCTCACAGTTGAGAAATTCAATATGTTCCCTAAATGGATGCTAATTCAGTGGAACAACAGTACTGTGCCAATCCCTACCTGCTTAGAACAAATATAGCACAGGAACAGGCCCTTCAGCCCTCCAAGACTGCACCGACACATTTTGCCCTTGCGTACTAAAGCTGTCTTCATTTGCGGGATCCGTATCCCTATATTTCCTTCCTATTCGTGTATTCATCCAGGTGCTTCATGAATGCTGCTATTGTGTCTGCTTCCACCACCTCCTTTGGCTGCCCATTCCAGGCACTCACCACCCTTTGTGTGGAACAACTTGCCTAGTACATCTTTTTGTAAACATCCCCCTCTCGTACCTTGAACCTGTGTCCGCTAGTATTTGGCCCTTCCAACCTGAGGAAATACTTCATATTTTCCACTCTATCCATGCCATTTACAGTCTTATAAACTTCTATTTTCTGAGTTCCAGTGAGAACAAGCCCAGTCAAGCCAATTTTTCTTCATAGCTAAAACCCCCATACCGAGCAGCATTCTGGGAAACCTTTTCTGTACCCTCTCCAAAGCATGCACATCCTTCTGGAATGTAATATTCCAAGTGTGGCCTAACTAAAGTTAGAGCGCAGAAAAGTACAGCACAGAACAGGCCCTTAGGCCCACATTGTTGTACTGAGACTTAATCCTAATGTAAAATAGAGTAACTTACCCTACACACCCCTCAACTCACTGCTATTCCATAAAGTTCTATAAAGCTGCAGCATAACTTGTCTATCCTTATTCTCATTGCTCCTTCCAATGAAGGCAAGCATGCCATAAGCCTTTTTTATGACCTTTTCCACCCACGCTGCCACCATCTGTGGACCTGCACACCCAGATCCCTCTGCATAACAATGCTCCTAAGGGTTCTGCCATTCATTGTATAATTTCCACCTGTACTTGACATTCCAAAATGCATCACCTCACATTTGTCCAGATTAAACTCCATCTGCCGTCTTTTTGCCCATGCCTCCAACTGATCTATAAACTCTGACAAACCTCCTCACTATCCACAACTCCACAATCCACTAATCAGTAAATCCGCAAACTTACTGATTAGACCAGCTACGATTTTCTCCAAACCATTTCTGTGGATCACGAACTGCAGATATTCCAGCACTGATCCTTGTGGATCACCACTAGTCACAGCCTTCCATTCCGAAAAGCATTCTTCCACCACAACCTTCTATCTCCTATGAGTGAGCCAGTTCCATCTTGCCACCTCACCCCTGATACCATGTGACATCACCTTTTGCCATGAGGGACCTCATCAAAGGCTTTACTGAAGGCCATGTAGACAACAGCAACCACTTTTCCATCATCAGTCACCTTCCTCACCTCCTCAAAAAACTTGCTCAAGTTCATGAGGAACAATCTCCCCTGCACAAACTATGCTGTCTATCACCATCATTCTGCTTGAGGCTGAAACCAATTTTGGACTTTGGACTTTATTTAAACAGTAGCATAAATTTGTGGTGACTAAATGGGTACTGCTAACTAGATTTGGCTTGGTCGATAACAAAATCAGAGGAGAAACCGTGCTTTGCCAGCATGTGAATAACCAAGGATTCTGCCTGAAGAACTATTTGTTTTGGGCTGGCACGCTTGACAATTAAGAGTCACTTAAGGACATTTTCAACAGAGTTTGAAATTCAGAAGGCTAATGCCAACTTTATACCATTAAATTGGATGTGTGTCAGCTCAATTTCTCCCCACACATTTTGGCGAGTTTTACACCCATCAGACTGATTTGTTTACCAGAAATTGGCTCAGGGTCAATTTTGTCATATCGTTTGGAGAGGCTCTCTCTGTGAGGCCCAACAACATTTCCCATACTGTTTTCAGAAACTTGCCTCAATATTTATGCACCAAGCCCCTATGGCATATTTTCCCTTTCGCCATTGCTGGAACTTCCCAGGATTCCCAGTGACTATGTAGTTTAAAATGTAGTCATGAACTGTCAGTCAGGAGCTGCGCTGCACAGTTCGTGTGACTTGCCCCAGACATGTAGGACAGAGGAAAATCTGCACCCCACTTTGCTAACAGGGTCCTGGTTGTTTGAGAGTGCTGATTCCACAATCTGGAGGAATACCCAACAATGCAGGACAAAAATCTTCTCCGCTCTACAAAGTTGGGTGGCACCATCTTCTTTCAGCCATCCCTCACTGACTCGATCTCTGCTACTGAACCCACCTCCCCACAAGGCACATCGTCTAACACTCTCACCACTGTATGCGATGCCTTCCCTCATCATTTTCACCTTATCAAGCCGCCCACATCATGAAACCTCAATGCCCTCTGTGTTGCCTATTGATGCACTACCTTCACCCACCTGTGGCAATACTAGCTGCTATGCCAGCCACATTGATGTCTCTCAATCCTTTCTTGTGTCTCACTCCAGGAGAAAACAGCCCACAATAGGGCGAGAACACCAGATGCCCAACATTCAGCTCCTCACCCTCTACGAGGAGAGGATCCTGGCACTGGCCAGTGAGGATGTGACTGCTCATGTGGTAATGCCAAAACATCCACATCTCAGCAACCAACTAATGATTGTCCATTAACGTGCTGCTCTTCCATTACTGTTGCCATACACAATCTTCTACCCCTTTCTTGAGACACTGCTCTCTTTAGTCTCCAGCAGTAGCCAGTGTCATTCACACAGTCTCTGCGGTCAGAGCATGGCTCATCAAGATGGCGTCTTGCTCTAGCTCGGAGCAAAAAGCCAGAGGTCCCTCAGAGGATGCACTAGTAAGGCTGCCTTTTGCAACTCTGCCAGTTCAGATACTGGCAACTTTGTGGGTACCTTTGCTGGCTTGGAATTGGGGGCAGATGCGGGTGAGCATTTCACTGGCACTTCTCCGCAGCCAGTCGAGGAAGGAATGCTCCGGCTCACTGGCGCTCGAGGACTGCTGGAGACCAGGTACCTGCGCAGCTCCTGGAAGGAGAGGAGCCTGTGGTTTCAGCAATTCGAAACCTCAGAGGAATGTGAAGGCAGAGACAGGCTGGTGTGTCACAAGCTCCATGTAAACTGATTCATCAGTTACAGGACTGTAACAGTACAGTCGGGTGCCTGCTGCCTCAGGCATGTGATCGTCTGTCTGTCTCTGTGGACAGGGTTGGTGGCTGCCATGGAGAGCCAGGGTCCAGCACCTTCATTGGATGTATGCACAGGCTGGTACTCCATCGCTCAGCATCAACAGCAAGACAGCGAGGGATGAGGGACCTTGACCTGAGGAGAGACCATATACAGACCCAGCCAGACGACTCCTCTCAGGGGTGACTGGGCCTTCATCCTCCACCCAGTTTTCAGCCCTCAGCTTTGTTGATGGTCAAGCCAATCTTTGACCTATCACCCAGCTTTGCACAACTATGGGTTTTTTCTTTATATTTGATACAGATTTTAACCTTTCTAATTAACCATAGATGGGGGCGCATTCTCTTGGAAGTATTTTTTAATCAATCATTGAAATTCTGTAAATTCTAAAATATCCCATTAAGTATCTGCTATTACATCTCTATTGACCGATCCTTTAACCTAATGTACCAGTTCACTTCAGCTAATTCTGCTTCCATGTCTTTACAATTTCAGTTAAAGGTATTAGTCTTGGACCCACTCTTCTTTCTTTCAATCTGAATGTAAAATTTAATCGCATTATATTCCATACTATCCAGGCATGGCTTCGCTATGAGGTCATTCATTAATCCTATCACATTGTACAATACCAGGTCTAGCATAGCCTTCTCTATCGTTCCCTCCACAACATATTCTCATTCGGGAAAGATGACTGGTGGTGAGTTAACGTGACAGTCACCACATCCCTGCTGAGGGGTGAGGTTGAAAAGGCAGGACCTTCATGGTAACCACAGCCAGTGCTTGTTGATGCCCTTTTGCATTGCAAACCAACTGTCTAGCCAACTGAACTAACTGACACCCCTGTCTCCACCAAAAATGGCCATTCAATGGATCCCTTATCCATGCTACCTTTGCCTGCCTGAGTTTTCTAGTTTTTATACATATTAAAATCTCCATATTTATCACCATACCTTGCTGGGAAGCTCCCATTAGTTCTTCTTTCATACTCCATCTATTGTGTGGGCATCATTAGATGGTTGTACACCATTCCCACTGTGACTTGACTTTATCATTCTCATCTCTACCCAAACCACTTCTGCATCCTGGTTTCCTCAACGTTTGGTCATTCCTCTCTAATGTGCTAATATAATAACCAAACAGAGCCAACGCCTCCACCTTCCCCTCACTTCCTTTTCTTCATGGACTGTTCAATATTCAGCTCCCAATTCTTCCTTTAAGATGAGCAGCAAGCTTTCGTTTGTCTTCAGTAAACTCGTGACTGCACAGCTCTGAGTGCATCATTAGAGTTCTGTGTCACTTTGAATGCTTAATGATTTGCAGTGGATTTTTCAAGTACCTGGAACAGAGTATCAGCACCAGACGTGCACGTGGAAAATCCTGCAAAACGTGGATGCACGTGAAGGCCAACTGAACAATTAGAATGTAAATACAGAAAAGTAAGCTTCAATCACCTGAATTGTCATATCAAGGCAGTGACTGTGCTTCATGTTTTATTCCCAAGATTTTGATGGACTTTTGACTATTTATTGAAGAACATAAAACAAAATAAATGAGACAAAGCGATGATTTTGGTCTCTATCTCTGATAGTAAGATAAATCTCAAATATGGATTTTGTCGTTCAGGATATAACTGCAAAAGGATATGTGTAAATCTTATTTAATACAGAAGCTGGCAATATAAGCAATGATGATGACTTCATTCCATTGCTAGTAACTGCCAATCACCACCATTTAGCCTACATGATATAAAATGATTTGCTATTTTTCTGGTAAAGAAGCAATTAATTGTAAACATGTAGATTGACTCAAGTTGATCACTGCATATTTCTCATTTAGCATTCACTGGAATATGAGATCATTGACAGTGATACAAATATACAGTAATAAAAGAAATGACAGCCACACTTATGCTTGCAATGACACTTTTTTCAAATTACCGTTCTTTCAAATGAAGTGAGGAATATTCCACATGACCCATCTAAGCAAGCTACTTGACAAATATCTCATAGAGATCGCTTCACTCTTCTAGCCCAATGCTGACATCTATAACAGGATGTCCACACAGAGTAGACAGCGAGTTAATGAGATAGAAATAAAAACCTTAACATGGCTCAATTTTCCTACCAACAGGAAGGGGCACATAAGCAGCGTGCTATAGTAGTTGTGTGCCAACCATTAAAAATCAGACTCGAGGTATCCAGTAGGTATTATAATCAGTTGTATCTCCTTATAATCTGGAAGAAACATTATTCCAGGATGTAATTAACACTCATTTGGATTAATTAAGGTAGATCACCAGAAAATTCCTAAAAGAAAATCATAGTGAATGAAATTGATTGAATTCCTAATGAGCCAACAGAGGATTGATTAAGTTAGTGCAGTTGATAAGGTGTATATAACCTTCCAGAAGACGTTTCATCAAAAAGCACATAATAAATTGGTCAGCAAAGTTGGAGCCCATGAAATGAAAGGGGCAGTGGCAGAATGTTCATGAAATTGGGGAAAACTCAGAAAAAAATGATGCAATGATAAATACATATTTTACAGAGACGAAGGAAGATGGGGTTAACCAAAGGTTGGCAACCTGCCTTTTATGATAAATAGAAATAACTTACAGTTGGGTAAGTCATAAAATAAAATGTTCATAGAACACAAAACTCTGAAGTATTGAAGAACAGAGACATAGGCCCAAACCTTCCAGTACTGAGACTTTCAGTTTCAGTGCAGCCAAGACCCCCATGTTACTTCGACCCAGGAAGGCTGGCCTAACCACACCACAACACCCATCCACAGGCAGCAGGCAATCAAGAAGGCTCATGGAATGTTGGCTCTTATTTCAAGGGTGTCGTAGTATAAGCATAGGGCAGCCTTACTGCATCTGTTCAAGGTGCTGGTGAGACTACATCTGGAATGCTGTGAGCAGATTTGGTCCCCTTATTTAAAGAAAGATGTCACTAACAATGAAAGGATATTCTGTTCTACTTCATCAGAGGCAGTTCAAAACAGCTGAATGAGGATGATCCCTGGTATGGGGGGGGGCGGGGGGGAATTGTCTTATGACAGAGGTTGGGACTCTACTCACTGGTGTTTAGAAGAATGAGAGGTGATTCTCATTGAAAGATGCAGGATTCTTAAGGGGCTTGACAGGATAAATACTGAGAAGGTGTTTCCCCTCAGGGGGAAGCCTAGGACCAGAGGGCATAGTCTCAGAATAAAGGGACACCAAGTTAAGACTGAGATGAGGAGGAATTTCTTCTCTCAGAGGATTGAGAATCTTTGGAACTCTGCCACAGAGAGCCGTAGAGGCAGAGTCTTTGTGTAAATTTAAGGCCAAGATCAATAGTTATTTTTTGATAGAAGGGCAATCAAAGTTTATGGGGTAAGGGCAGGGAAGTGGATGAGAAATGATCCCATTGAATGGCGGGTCAGGCTCAAGGGGCTGAATAGTCTACTCCTGTTCCTATTCCTTAATAGGCAGCAGTCCCCAACCAGCCTGTGAAAGGTTTCTTTTGGTAGTGGCATACGAAGGTCATTGATGGGCCTTCGCAATGAGAACGAATTCTAGTCATAGCAGGAAGCTGTCAGCATTCAGTTACAACACCACCCAACCTAATGAAGTGCCCTTCCAGCCTTTGAGAACACAGGATTCTACCCCACAAACTTGCACAGGTTAAAATCTGGTCCATACAGTCCAAAAACAAAGACATAATAATGAATATTTAGAAAACACAGCTTCAGTCTTCTATGATACTGTTAAAAATGAACTATCAAATCTTAAGATCTATTCTCTGATACCTGAGACCTTCATGAACTAAAATAGTTTGAAGCAAATGGACTACTACTGACCCAGCCTTGCTGCTGTGACTGACCTGACCACGGATTAAGGCAAGTCTAGGTGACTGATGTGGATTAAGCAAAATTGCATTGAAATGACCAATTTACCTAAAGATTTTGAATCAAGTGTCTGAGTCAGCGCCAAGAAATATGCATCTCCTGTTTTAATTAATATTTGTATGATAAGTGCACACATTGGTCATCAAAGGTTTTGTGCAACTCTTCAGCTTTGAAAGACAATCAAGCCAGACTTGGGTATGTACTGTACCAATAAACAACATATCAGTTCTGTTTGGCAGAGCAGACCACAGAAAAGGAAAAATGAATTTATGACAACAAGAACTGAAAGTCTCTCACTCTGCCTGTCTCCCTCATTATCTTGGAAGACAGCAGCCAGTTATAGAGCACAGAATCAGACCCTTCGGTCTAACTAGTCCATGCCAACCAAGTTTCCTGTACTAAACTAGTCCCACTTGCCTGAGTTTGGCCCATATCTCTATAACCCTTTCTTATTCATGTACCTATCCAAATACGTTTTAGATGTTGTAACCTACTCCAAGAACTTTAACTTTTACGCAAGACCTAACCTTTTCCATCACTACTTTAAAACTAACAGAATTATGACCACTGGTCCCAAAATATTCCTCCACTAACACTTTAGTCACTTGCCCTGCCTTATTTCCCAAGAGAAGGACAAGTTTTGCTCCTTCACTAATAGGTACATCTACATACTGATAAAGTATGTTTTCTTGAACACCATTTAACAAATTGCACACCATCTAAACTCTTAACACTATGTCAGTCCTGGTCTATGTATGGAAAGTTAAATCTCCATTTACAGCCTTATTATTCTTACATATATCTGAGTTGTCTCTATGTATTTGTTCCTCAACTTCCCGCTAACTATTAGTGGGCCTGTAGTACAATCCCATCAAGGTAGTCATTCCCTTTTTATTTCTGAGTTCCATCATATCGCTTCACTAGATGATCCCTTAGAAATATCCTAAGTACAGCAATAATGGTTTCCTCAATCAAAAATTTCACTGCCCCTTCTCTCTTGCCTCCTTTTGGATCCTTTCTATAGCTTCTAAACCCCAGAACATTGAGCTGTCAGTACTGTCCCTCTCTCAGCCATGTTCCTGTATTAACCATGATGTCCCAGTTCCAAGTTCCCACACATGCCTTGAGTTCATTTGCCTTACCAATAAAACTGCAAAAGTTGGGAAACAAAACCCATTAATTGACAACTGTAAACTTCACCATAAATAACAGTGGTCTCAGACTAAAAATCTAACATTGCAAATCTTTTAAGTTGCCTTTATTCTTCTTTTGTGGACAAGACACTCTCTCCTTTTTAAACTTATTGTCTGTGTTTGATGATGCATTTTTATGACATTTTTCTCAGGGTTCGAGGGTAATAAAATGCCTCTTTCTTTTTTCAAAAATTGTTGCAACCTTCCAAGTCGGCGTTAAAGAGAGAGGAGCTGAATCATCCTTTCCTCAGCTGACCATACAGATTCGGCCTATTTCTAAGCTAGACACTTTAGGAGAGCGTGTGTGCTCTTTAGGGAAGGTGCAGTAAAGACACAACTGCTTTTCAGAGGTAAATGAATTATGAGGACAGTTTAGACAAGTTGGGGCTATTCTCGTTAGAGACTGTTGAGAGCAGGATTGAAGGAGGTGTTCAAAATCTGGACAGAATTGTGCAGCATTCTGTCACATGGGATGGCCATAGTGGCCCCCTCTGTGTTAAGCATCATTTGGTATAGCTCAAGAACATGAGTCTGGCACTTGCTGCAGTGGATGGGGAAGGTGCAAAATTTGCTGACCTCTGTCTTGCCTGGGTCCTCTTCTCAGCCAGTTTCTGGTTTCTACTCATCTCTTCCAACGCCCTTCAAAACTGTCAGCCTGTGGAGGTTTCACCATTGAGAAACCATCTCCCAATCATGAGGGGCAATGTCCACCATCTTCCTACCTCACCTGCAGGTGACCTTGTAGAAGAAGTACAGATGCCCAGGAAATCCAATGGCCAGTTCACCCTATTCAAGGTTTGTAGGTGTGCACGGTTCATCTATTCAATGAATGTAGCTCAGCCAGCACAGATGCCATTGTTTCAGCAATGAGTTTCAGTTGGAGAATTCCGAACAATCGGGGGCCACTGAGTTGGTGATCTTGTTTTATCTAGAGAAGCAAATGATATATCTGAGACAGCCAAGGCGAAAACTGGTCAGCTTCTTTCTCTGACCAGTGTATAGTGTTCAAGTCTTACCAGTGTAGAGGGATACACTAAAGATGCAGGTTTTGTGTACTCACAGTTCAACATTCTCAGTCAGGTTGTTATATTCCATTCTTTTACTCAGCTTGGATGTAACAGCTTCAGCTTACAAAATGCTTGCCCAACAGGTTTATTTGAAAATACAAGTTTTCAGAGCACTGACACTTCATCAGGTGAAGTGAAGAGACCACCCAGACACAGACGTTATAGTCAGAGAGATCAAAAGATCAGACAAATGTTGTGAGTGAAATGTAGACTGGTTGAATAATAGGTCTCTGCAGGTGATCAAGAGTGTCAGGCAGCGAGAGTAAAGTGTTAACAGCTGAATAACAAGTGAAGGGGTGACCTTAAGTTACCTTAATTAGTTTACACAGTTTCGGATTACTTATTACTTTGGTTAGACCTTCAGCATGTGACTCTTACACATAGCATGCTATTCTAATCATTTGGTTTGTCTCCAGCACCACCTTACTTTTTTTGTGTAATTATCTCTCTGCCTCAATTAATCAGGTTATAGGCCATCCCTTCACTTATTATTCAGCTGCTGACACATTACTCACACTGCTTGACACTCTTCATCACCTGCAGGGACCCATTATTCGGCTTGCTGACACTCCACTCACATCATTTGTGTGATCTTTCAATCTCTCTGATCTAAAAGTTTGTGCTGTGTGCTCTCTTCATTTCATGTGATGAAGGGGCAGCACTCTGAAAGCTTGGAATTTCAAATAAACCTGTTGCATTTAAAAGGCATTTGGATGGGTATATGAATAGAAAGGGTTTGGAGGGATATGGGCCGGGTGGGACTTAATTCGGTTGGGATATCTGGTCGGCATAGACGGGTTGGACCGAAGGTCTGTTTCCGTGCTGTACATCTCTATGACTCCATGACTCTGTGTTGGACTATAACCTGGTGTCATGTGACTTTTGACCTTGTCCATCCCAGTCCAACCCCGGCACCTCCACAGAGCAAAAATAGATGAGGTCTGTTTCCATGCTGTACATCTCTATGACTCCATGACTCTATGTTGGACTATAACCTGGTGTCATGTGACTTTTGACCTTGTCCATCCCAGTCCAACCCCGGCACCTCCACAGAGCAAAAATAGATGTTATGGTTCTGTTCGCCGAGCAACATTCACCTGAGGACATACGCAACATTCACCTGAGGACATGTTGCACCTTTGCCTTGGATCCCAGCTGGACAAGACTTTATAACTCTCTGAATAAAACCGAAAGAACTGTAGATGTTGAAAATCAGAAATAAAAACAGAAAGTCCTGGAAAAGCTCAGCAGGTTGGCAACATCTGTAGCGAGAAATCAGAGTTCATGTTTCTAGTCCAGTGGCCCTTCCTCGGAACTGTTGATAGCAAGAAAGACTTTTTTTTATACAGAAGATAAGGTGGCAGGAGGGGTTAAGGAGTGAACAATAGATGGAGCTCAAGCCCAAAGACAGAAAATAATAGTTGGACAAACAAAGGAGGGGATAAGAATCAGGCTAGAAGAATGAATATCTATTAATGGGGACTATTGGTGACAAACAATGGGTTGTGTGTAATAGCAGGCCATGCGATAACAAGGCCTGTTGTATGGGGGTTGGGGTAAGGACATGGGAGAAGCTCAAGCCCTAAAGTTACTGAATTCAATATTGAGTCCAGAAGACTGTAGAGGTCCCAAGCAGAAACTGAGAAGTAGAAGCTTGCAGAGGTGCTGCTGAGACTGAGATGTTGGCCAGGGGACACAATAGTGTGTTGAAGTGACAGCTAACTGCAAGCTCAGGGTCTCTTCTGTGGTCAGGCATATGACGTCAACAAAGAAAGAATATTCCAAATGAGTGTCAATGAGAGAAGCCAACTCTGCTTAAAAGCAGTGACCACATTGCACTGCTTCTGTAAGCAATCAATATGTTCCAGAAATTTAATTAGACCTTCTGTGCTCCTATGGTGAACACCCCGGTAAAGGCTATACAGAATGGTCTCCTTTCTTCACAGCATTTCTCTCATAGCATTCAGAAGATCATGTCAATTATACATCTTCCAGCTCTGAAATAACACTTAGATTCAGGGTAGATAGAGAGAAACTATCACGTTGGCTAAACAGCCAGAAGACACTGACTTTAAGCAATTGACAAAGGAACCAAAGATGACATGAAGCAAGTCTTTTATAAGCAGTAAGTGGCTACGATCTGGACTGCACTGCCTGAAAGGGAGGTAGAACCAGATTCAATCATACTTTTCAAAAGGAATTGACTAAATACTAGAAGCAAAAATAAAATTTGCAGGGCCTTCGGGAAAGGTTGGGGGAAGGTTTTGTAAATATGAATAGTCCTCGCTGCAGTTCTAAAAGTCACACAGATCAATTTTAAGAGATAAGAGACAGGAAGATAGACTTCTTTAAAAATGAGGAAACGTCAGGGCAGCTCACAAATGACTTCCTCGCTTCATGATCATTGTCTACAAATGCCACAGAAGAATCCCCTCAGTAACAGGTTTATTGTAGCCTGACAGCAAATCAGTAAATAAACAGAATTAGTGTTTCAGAAGCGAGTGAGGATATTCTATAAGCTATCCTTTGTAGTAAACATATACAACTTTAAGATAACTCTGAAGTGACATTGCAACATTATCGCTTGGGTTTACTTCAGAGGACAGCTATTCCCTAAGTCTAACGTTGAATTACACTGAATCCGTACTCAAACATTACAAACCAGGTTTAACAATACTTATTCCACAAGGGCACTGCATATTCAGAAGGAAAACAGACAATACGCATTCACAGACAGAAAAGGGATGCTGAGTTGGCATCATCCAATCACTATCATGACAAATTAAACTTTACAATGACACTGTTGGAGGAGGCCAACTACAATAAAATTGGCCAGACAAAGATTGGAGCAAGATGCCGGGAAGCGTTACAAATGTATACCGACAAGTGTGGAAGAAGCTTGGTGTTTGTTGGAAAGACTAGTTTGCCTCAAAGCCTGCTCCTCGGATGCTGCCTGACCTGCTGCGCTTTTCCAGCACCACTCTAATCTAGAATCAAAGTGCTGTCAAACTGCCCTCGTGGAAATAAGGTTATTTTGTCAAAATTATTTTAGAAAAGAATCTGCAAACTTCTCACAAGAGAAGGAAATGGATATTTATAGCAGGGTTAATATTGTACTATTAACTGTATGACTTGGTCTTGGGTTATTTATTCAAACCACAGTCTCCGGGTGAGAGAATGTTAGTAAAACATGTGGCATGAATGTATTTCCTACAATCTATAAGCAAAATGCTGTGTCAGTTAGCTTCCATGAAAAGGAATTTGATGAATAATAAAGCTAGATATAGCCACAGATGAGGTATAGAATATGGGATAATTTTCAACTCCAGTGGATCAGCCAACTATTCTTTCAATTGAATTCAGTGAACAGAAAAAACATGCAAAACAAATGGATGCCTGATCTGTTATTGTCAGTTCCACTCCTTACCAAAACTGAAAAAAACCTAAGTGGTTCCAATTCCTGTCAGAATTTGGAAATATCAGCTGAGTACTGGAAGAATTTGGAGGTGTACAATACAATGTTAACTCATAGCTTTATATGATACTGTAGATAACACAAGCAGTTGTTGAGCTAAGGACTGGATTTTCCACAATAGAAACCCGAGTCATGTGCTTGCAACTTCCGATGGTGATAAACATAACCTTATCAATCAGTTAAAATAAAAAAAATGATGAACAAGAGTTTATTTTAACAAAGTTATTGCCATCAGGTAAAAATTATGGGGATCTTAGACACTCAGTGTCTGGAGAAAAATGGTTCGAGGATGGATTCAATTTGTTACTGGAAAAAAATTCTATTAGATATACATTTCTTGGAAATTTCATTTTACATCAGCAGCAAAAATTTAGTTTACTTGTATAACTGGATAGTCTCCTATAAGAGCGTAAGAAATAGGAACAAGATATACATTAACAATTTGGATGAAGGAATTGAAGGTAATATCTCCATATTTGCAGATGACAATAAGCTGGGTGGCAGTGTGTGCTGTGAGGACGATGCTAAGAGGCTGCAGGGTGATTTGCACAAACTGGCTGAGTGGGCGAACACTTGGCAAATCTAAGAAAAATGTGAGGTTATCCATTGTGTTCACAAAAACAAGAAGTTAGACTGTTATCTGAATGGTGGCAGTTTAGGAAAAGGTGAGGTGCAATGAGACCTGGGTGTCATAATGGAACAATCACTGAAGGTTGGCATATTGTTGCAGCAGGCGATGAGGAAAGCTAATGGCATGCTGGCCTTCATAACAAGAGGATTTGAGAATCAGAGTAAAGATATCTTGTTGCAGTTATACAGGGCCTTGCTGAGGCCACACCTTGAGTATTGTGTGCAGTTTGGTCTCTTAATCTGAGGAAGGACATTCTTGCTATTGAGGGAGTCCAACGACGGATCACCAGATTGATTCCAGGGTTGGCAGGACTGACATATGAGCAAAGACTAGATCAACAAGGCTTGTACTCACTGGAATTTAGAAGAGTGTTGGGGAGGGGGGAATCTCATAGAAACATATAACATCCCAATGGACAGGCTAGATGTGGGAAGAATGTTCCTGATGTTGGGCAAGTCCAGAACTAGAGGTCACAGTCTAAGAATAAAGGTTAAGCCATCCAGGACTGAGATGAGGAAGAATTTCTTCACACACAGAGTTGTGAACCTGTGGAATTCTCTCCCACAGGAAGCTGTTAGGGCAAGTTCATTAGATATATTCAAGAGGGAGTTGGACGTGGCCATTGTGGCTAAAGAGGTCAAGGGGTATGAGGAGAGGGCAAGAATCTGATACGGAAATTGCGTGATCAGCCATGACCATATTGAATGGTGGTACAGGTTCGAAGGGTCAAATGGCCTACTCCTGCACTTATTTTCTATGTTGCGATGTCAAAGTTTCTATTCAAAGTTTGTGAGAAGATTTGTAGCTCGGGTGCTCATTGCTGTGGTTCTGTTCGCCGAGCTGGAAGTTTTTGTTGCAAACGTTTCGTCCCCTGTCTAGGTGACATCCTCAGTGCTTGAGAGCCTCCTGTGAAGCGCTTCTGTGGTGTTTCCTCCGGTGTTTATAGTGGTTTGTCTCTGCCGCTTCCGGTTGTCAGTTTCAGCTGTCCGCTGTAGTGGCCGGTATATTGGGTCCAGGTTGATGCATTTGATTAGATTAGATTACATTACAGTATGGAAACAGGCCCTTCGGCCCAACAAGTCCACACCGACCCGCCGAAGCGCAACCCACCCATACCCCTACATTTACCCCTATACCTAACACTACGGGCAATTTCGCATGGCCAATTCACCGCCAATTCACCTGACCTGCACATCTTTGGACTGTGGGAGGAAACCGGAGCACCCACGCAGACACGGAGAGAACGTGCAAACTCCACACAGTCAGTCGCCTGAGGCGGGAATTGAACCCGGGTCTCTGGTGCTGTGAGGCAACAGTGCTAACCACTGTGCCACCATGCCGCCCATGCCAAACAAAGAACAGTCAGGGAATTCCGAGAAGCATGGCACTCATCCACAAACTCCATCAACAAACACATCGACCTGGACCCAATATACCGGCCACTATAGCGGACAGCTGAAACTGACAACCGGAAGCGGCAGGGACAGGCCACTATAAATGCCGGAGGAAACACCACAGAAGCGCTTCACAGGAGGCTCCCAAGCACTGAGGATGTCACCGAGACAGGGGACGAAACGTTTGCAACAAAAACTTCCAGCTCGGCAAACAGAACCACAGCAAGTTTCTATGTTTGGCCCATCATGCCTGACCTGTCATTCAATAGGATCTTGTGTGATCTGACATTCCTCAGATCCACTTTCCTGTGTTTACCCATATTTCTTGATTCCCTTACTGGTCAAGTATCTAACGATCTATCTCAGCCTTAAACACATACAGCTCTCTCTGGCAAGAAATTCTAATGACTCACAATCCTTTGAGAGAAGAAATTTCTCCTCATCTCAGTCTCAAATTGGTGCCCCTTTATTCTGAGACCATACCCTCTGGTCCTGGACTGTCCCATGAGGGGAAACATTCTCTCAGCATTTACCCTGTCAAGCCTGTTCAGAATCTTTTATGCTTCAGTGAGATCACCTCTCATGTGTCTGAACTCCAGTGTGTAGTGACAACCTGTGTAGCCTTTGCTTGTAAGACAATCCCTCCATACCATGGCCCATCCTTGTGAACCTTCTCTGAACTGCCTTCAATGAAATGATATAGTTGTATAAATAAGGGGACTGAAGCTGTTCACAGTCCTCCAGATGTGGTCTCACCAGCACCTTGTCCAGTTGCAGTAAGCCTTCCCTATTCTTATACTCCAATCCCCCTTAAATAAGGGGCCATATTCCATTGGCCTTCCTGATTACCTACTGCACCTGGGTACTAGCTTTGTGTTTCATGCACAAGAACTCCTGAGTCCCTTTGTTTTGCTGCTTTCTGCAGTTTTATACATTTCAATAATCTTCTTTATTTTGCCCTTTCAAAATGAACAACTTCACATTTTCCCACATTTGTGAACTTTTTGCTCACTTACATCATCTATCAATATCTCTCTGTAAGCTATTTGAATATCTCGCACAACCTGCCCCTCTGCCTATTTTTGTGTCATCTGTCAAATTCGCTATAAATTAACTTTCTTTCTATAAATCATGAGTATACCTTGTCAATAGGTACAGTCCCAGCACAGATCCCTGTGGAACCCCACTGTCATGGATCGTCAAAGGGTCCTAAAAAGTCATGTTGGACGATTAATGCACCTCTCTGAACTATCACAGGAGGGTGTACCCAGTTTTGCCTCCATGTTGCTAATTATTCCTAATTATCGGCTTCGATATAAAGCCACTGCGTGTACTGAGGTTTCCAGTCAAATTGAATCTCAACAAATTGCTTTGTTATGTATTGAGAAAATATAGCGTCAATTAAATCGTTGCAGACTTGAAACTCTTGATGTTTCTCATTCTAAGTTCTCACGATTCCCCTGTATAAAGCTCATCATTTCCATGATCAGCTGATTCAGCAGTAATGAAGCTTGCTTTGCATAGATTAATTCCAGTTATCTTGGTCCCGTGAATGAATTTTGCTGCAAATCTGGCCAAAGATAATCCAACACAAGGACGATGCAGTAATGCAGATCAAGGTTTTAATTTCTGTAGTTCCATATATCCATGTCAGTGAACACTCCCTTTTCTTCCTGGAGGATTTGAACAGGCTGTTTCTCCCCTTCATTTCACATTAAGCTTTTAATCCATTTAGCGTCATGCTTGTTTAATCAGAATTTGGTTTGAAAATAGACTTACCATGCAAGCTCAACATTGTATCTTTAAATGAGTTCTACTCATTTTCCATTGAGTTGAATTAATTTGGTAACATTGTTTACTGACCCCTAGCTGAAAATGTGTTGCTGGAAAAGCGCAGCAGGTCAGGCAGCATCCAAGGAGCAGGAGAATCGACGTTTCGGGCATGAGCCCTTCTTCAGGAATGAGGAAAATGTGCCAAGCAGGCTAAGATAAAAGGTAGGGAGGAGGGACTTGGGGGAAGGGTGTTGGAAATGC
>NC_057714.1:4199855-4211608 GCF_004010195.1 Chiloscyllium plagiosum | reverse complement strand
TTCCTAACCTGCAATCTTCTTCCCGACCTCTCCACCCCCACCCCCACTCCGGCCTAACACCCTCAACTTAACCTCCTTCAACCTATCGCATTTCCAACGCCCCTCCCCCAAGTCCCTCCTCCCTACCTTTTATCTTAGCCTGCTTGGCACACACTCCTCATTCCTGAAGAAGGGCTCATGCCCGAAACGTGATTCTCCTGCTCCTTGGATGCTGCCTGACCTGCTGTGCTTTTCCAGCAACACATTTTCAGCTCTGATCTCCAACATCTGCAGTCCTCACTTTCTCCTTTACTGACCCCTATCCATTTTAGAGTTATGCACCTGACCTTTGGTCTGACATCCAACTTACAAATTGGGATCTTTATCTGAGTGCAAATAATTGAAAGATTACTTCAAACATTTATCAAACTAACAATCAAAATATATAATTTCATCTGCATCAGAACATCTGAAGTTTGTGATAGTTTAACAGGAGCCTGGCAAGCAAATAGAGGCTTCCCTGTTTCTAGTTTCTCAGTTAACGAACAAACCCATTGACACACTTCTCATATCCTCAGGTGAAATTTGTTAAAACACATGGCACAGTGGATGGCACAGTGGCTCAGTGGTTAGCACTGCTGCCTCACAGCACCTGGGACCCAGGTTTGATTCCAGCCTCGGGTGACTGTGTGGAGTTTTCACGTTCTCCCTGTTTCTGCATGGGTTTCCACCAGGTGCTCTGGTTTCCTCCCACGGTCCAAAGATGCGCACATTAGGTAGACTGGCCATGTTAAACTACCCACAGTGTTCAGGGGTGTGTTGGTTATGTGGATTAGCTATGGGAAATGTAGGGTTCCACGCTAAAGGTCTGGTTGGGATGCTCTTCAGAGGGTCAGTGTGAACTCAATGGGCCAAATGGCCTGCTTCCACATGGTAAGGATTCTATGGCTTGTGGGTAGAGGGATGCTACTACCAAACCTCTTGCCTTCAACTGGGCCTAAGTGCCTAATGATTTTACAGTGGTAAAGAATCAAATATCACTGAGTCTTATCAAGAAGAGGCTCTTGCCTTAACACAATATAGTTTGCTGCTTGATAGCAATAAAGGCCATAACACGTTACACCACTTCCTTAGGCATCATTACAAAGACAAAGACAGGACATCTGAATGCAAATCTGCAGTCCCTGAGGTCCATTATTCTGCCTTATCCCCATGCAAGTCAGAATTTGGGGGTGGGGAAGAGAGCTTAATGCAGCCTCAAGTATGAATCCTTTCAGAACCATTACTTTGCACAAAAGAAAATTCGCTTGAGTGGGGTTCATGCAAACTCAGTTTCAATATGAATCACTACAATACCATGACACAGTGGTTTTGATGTCTTCAGTTCTTTGAAGAAAATGCAGAGATAATTCAATTCAATTAAATACTTAAGGGGTTTTGCATTATTCAATGCTCAAATTTCAGCTTTTGGATGAGCCATTAAACTGGTGCTCTCTCTGCCTGCTCGCGTACAAAATCCAAGAATGTTGGAGGATTATCACAGCATCTTCACCATGCTTCAACCAACGTAGCCAAAACACTCTGATCATTTAGCACCAACTTACATTCATCTCATTCCTGTCGCTGGATTGTTGCCACGTACAAATGAAGTGTGAAAACTTCCCCTCAAAACAACCGTCACTCCATCCCAAAAAGTAGCTAATTGACTTTGGGACTTGCTGAGGATGTGTAGGGTGTCTGATGAATGCAAATCCTCCCTCCCTAATTGCCAACAGAAAGCAGCTTCACTGAAGGGAAACGAGTGGATCATTGTGCAATAATATTTGTCAAAGCCATGTTGCTACCAGCATGAATTCAGTGTAAATCAGTGTGTAGCAAGTGTATGAATATATCCAAGCAAGGCATTGAAGTCAGAGTGGAAGGATCCTGACATTCGAATGACAATTGGCTGTTGATCATAAAAAGAGATCAAAGTTTGAAGAGCTGTCCAGCAGCCAGCATTACTTTAGCGCAATCATGGGATTGGAATGTGGGCTTAAGCCAGCATTTCAAAACAGTTACGGTGCAATACCGCAAATATTCCTTTAAAAAATAAATTGAGGGATTTCAAAGTCAGAAAGAATTGTTAGTTTACCCACATTCACCATATTTTTCAGAAATATCTTAGCCCTTCAATCAGTTACTTAGAAATGATTTGTTATGCAAACAAACTTAGGAAACAGCAGGAAAGTATTAAAATGTTACAATTTATTATTAAAGCTCAACATAAGCTAGAATTAAACTTCAGTGCTTCCTTTCAGAGCTTAACTGTGTGAGCCAGAAGGCACTTGGTTAGAATTTATTTGCTTTTTTAAAATAAAAATTCAATATGAAGGGTATAAGTAAATTATAAATTCATTTAACCTTGGTGTGTGGCATTTTATTATTGATACAGTCCTGCATGCCTTTCAATGTCTCCCTTGTCAGTGGAGTCTGTAACACTCAAATATTGGTAAATGGTTTCTCTCTGTCTTGTCCCGAGCATATTGTAATGAATGAAAACAGTCACACATGGATACAAATTATGTCCTCAATTCCACAGACATATTGACAGCAACTGTGCATAGCCAGATCAATCAGCCAGTAGGAAACTAAAGATTCTTAAAGTTTCAAGTCACACATTCCTTTTCTGTCACAAACACTCTTTGCAAAAATTCCCTGACAGTTTTTTTTTCACTTACTCAGAGGTAGCTCTGACATAAATAAATCCTTATTAGTGTGAGTTTTCCTCATGTCCTGTTTCCTTACAATATTCTAAGCTGGTTCGATGCAACCATTCTGGCTTATTGCATGTAGCAGTATTCTAAATGTCCGACAAAACTGAACTACAAAGCCAGTTCAATTGCTTGACAGTTCACTGAAAATAATGATCTCCAACTTAACATCCCACATTCTCAACATATGAAGGATCACTATGCTTTTTCTTTATATCTGAGGCAAAGTAACCATTGGACACTTTTAACTAAGTAAGCCCTGCTGCTTTCCCTTCCAGGAAACCCCATTGATGCCCCCTCCTGTAGCCAGACCCACAAAAATACCCAATGAGTCCCCAACATGTCTCTCCAACATAGCAGCCTAAGTAGATGTTGGCTTTCTCCCGGAGTGAGTCCTCAATGCTGATTCTCTGTGCTCCAAAGAACCTATGATTCAGCAGCCTCTTTCGAAAGGTGTCCCAGTGCTCTCGCTACTCCTAAGGTTTGAATATTTTAGACATTACAAACAGCTTAGAAAATGGGCCTGTGGCACCATCCCAGAGGCACAGATTGTCTGGTCATTATCACATTGCAGCTTGTTGGAGTTTACTGCCCATACAACTGACTGCCTCGCTTCCTGCGTTAAAACTTGACTACATTTCAAAAAGTGTTTCATTGGCTTGGAAGTGCTTTGAAATGTCTCAAGGTCACGTAAGGCACTACAAAAATGCAAGTGCTTATTCCAACCGATGTGACCCGTTCTACGTAAGAAAGAGAATCATTGGCAGACCTGCTTACATTTGAACCTGAATGTGAATTTTGTTGCAGTCCTTTGTCTGCCTTAGCATAGCACCAGTTACTGACGTGCTGATTATGTCTAGCCAGTTGTGCTCCTAAAAATGGACCTGCAGCAATGGCAGCCAGACAAACGAGGCTGCTAACCTCAGTTAATTCCAACAAGTGTGAGTCCAGTTTACACATAGCTGCATTAAAACCCATGGGAAGGGAAGAGAGGTATTTTAACGACCACAAATCAAGCACCCCCCCCCTTCCCCCCGACCTCTTTCAACATATCATCTACAGCTTCATGATGTGTGGCGGGCAGTACAGGGTCATCAGTCTCTGAAACTGTGGAAGAAAGGCAGATGTAGAAAGTTAAGCCCAATTCCATTTTGAGATGGCTAACAAGATGTCGGGTTTGTCAGTGACCCAATTACCTTCAGTTTTGTGTCACCGTCTGTATTTTTTTGGCATCAGATGGGAAAATGTTTAGGAATACTTCACGGCAGCTGTGACAAACCCACACAAAAGCTGAGGAAATGGCCTTCCTTTGGGTCAAAGACTGAAAGTAGCAACAAATTCTGTTGGTTATCATGACAGCGCACATGACATTTGTGTCTTTAACTCTTTTTTTAAAAAGCTTTTTGAGGTCAACTATTAGAAACTAGGGCAGATTCAGTGAGCAAGGGACCTGTGAATTTGCAGGCAATTTCATTTTGATGGCATAATCCCACTGCCATAAAACAGCCCAACTTAGGCTTCCATTTGGGCCCAGAGTCCTCCTTAGTGCTGCTAACTTTGGATGTGAACATAGGAGGTATAGTTAGTAACTTTGCAGATGACACCAAAATTGGAGGTGTAGTGGACAGCAAAGAAGGTTACCTCAGAGTACAACAGGATCTTGATCAGATGGGCCAGTGGGCTGAGTAGTGGCAGATGGAGTTTAATTTAGATAAATTTGAGGTGTTGCAGTTTGAAAAGGCAAATCAGGGCAGGACTTATAGACTGAAAGATAATGTCTTGTGGAGTTTTGCTGAACAAAGAGACCTTGGAGTGTAGGTTCATAGCTCCCTGAAAGTGAAGTCACAAGTAGATAGGATAGTGAAGAAGGCATTTGGTATGCTTTCCTTTATTGGTCGGAGCATTCAGTACAGGAGTTGAGAAGTCATGTTGCGGCTGTACAGGACATTGGTTAGGCCACTTTTGGAATATTGTGTGCAATTCTGGTCTCCTTCCTATCGGAAAGATGTTGTAAAACTTGCAGAAGTTCAGAAAAGATTTACAAGGATGTTGCCAGGGTTGGAGGATTTGAGCTATAGGGAGGGACTGAATAGGCTGGGGCTGTCTTCCCTGGAGCTTTGGAGCCTGAGGGGTGACCTTATTGAGGTTTATAAAGTCTTGAGGGGCATGGATAGGGCAAATAGTCAAGGTCTTTTCCCGAGGATGAGGGAATCCAGAATTAATGGGCATAGGTTTAGGGTGAGAGGGGAAAGATATAAAAGGGACCTAAGGGGCAACTTTTTCACGCAGAGGGTGGTATGTGTATGGAATGATCTGCAAGAAGAAGTGGTGGAGGCTAGTACAATAACAGCATTTAAAAGGCATCTGGATGGGTATATGAATAGGAAGGGTTTAGAGTGATATGGACTGGGTGCTGGCAGGTGGGACTAGATTGGGTTAGGATATCTGGTTGGCATGGACAGGTTGGACTGAATGGGCTGTTTCTGTGCTGTATATCAGTTTGACTCTGTGACTCTAGCTAACCGCCTTCCCTATGGAAAGATGACAATGACGAGCTGTGATGACTGAAGTGGGGAGCCTTTTAAAGATAGAGCTGGCACCAGGAATGCTGTTCAGATCCTGACAATAGAACGTGGTAAAATGGGACTACAGTCAGATGTGAGGGATGCCATAGGATTTGGTGAGGAGGGTTTGGTAAGACACAATGAGAATTATCCCTTGGCCTCAAGTGAAAAACCCTCCAAAAATCTCAGCAAGCTCATGCCCGGGCAAAAGAATGTAAAATTCATCTGTTGAATTGCACAGCACCCACAGGTTGTGATAATCACATTCCTTCCTAGCTCTCAGACTCAGAATCTAAGTACTGGCAAGGACTGCAGACAGTCTGGGCAAATGGGGATTCAAGAAAAGTGGGATTTGATTTGATGAAAGGCAATCTTTGAGTTATAATATTGGGAATATAAGCAGATGCTTTTCTGTAGTGTCTGGCAATAAACCAGAAGAGCCTTAGTAATGCGATGACGCAAAAACAGAAGCTGTTGGTTCATCTCAGCAGGTCTGGCAGCATCAGTGGAGAGAAATCAGAGTTAATGTCTCGGGTCCAGTGACCCTTCCTCAGAATTTCAGTGTTCTGAAGAAGGGTCACTCGACCCAAAACTCTGATCTCTCTCCACATATGTTGCCATACCTGGTGAGATTTTCCAGCAACTTCTGTTTCTGTTTCTGACTTCCAGCATCTGTAGTTCTTTTGGTTTTTATTAAATGTGATGACACGTTATGAGTGAAAAACTGTTTAATTTTGCCAGTTTATAAACGCTGCCTAAAAGTAACTTCTGAATAAGCCCCAATTTTATTTTTGGAATTATATCAGAACAAAGAAAATTTACAGCCTTCGGCCCTCCAAGCCTGAGCCGATCCAAATGTAATATCTAAACCTGTCGGTCAATTCCTAAGCATCTGTATCCCTCTGCTCCCCACCTACTCATGCATCTGTCCAGATGCATCTTAAATGAATCTACCGTGCCTGCCTCTACCACCTCTGCTGGCAACGTGTCCCAAATGCCCACCACCCTCTGTGGGAAATACTTGCCACGTGTATCCCGCTTAAACTTCCCACCTCTTACCTTGACCTCTCTTTATGGAATCGTTCACCCTGGGAAAAAGCTTGTCTCTACCCACCCTGTCTATACCCTTCATTATTTTGTAAACCTCAATCAGGCCCCTCCCCCATCTCCTTTTTTCTCATGAAAACAAACCTAACCTACTCAACCTCTCTTCATAGCTTGCATCTTCCATACCAGGTAACATCCTCGTAAATCTTCTCTGCACCTTCTCCAAAGCGTCCACATCCTTTTGGTAATGTGGTGACAAGAACTGTACACAGTATTCCAAAAGCGGCCAAACCAACCTCTTGAACAATTTTAACATGACTTGTTCGCTCTTATACTCAATACCCCATCCAATGAAGGCAAGCATACTATATGCCTTCTTGACCACTCTATCCACCTGTGCAGCAACTTTCAGGGTACAATGGACCTGCACTCCCAGATCTCTCTGCCCATCAACTTTTCCCAAGGCTCTTCTGTTCATTGTATAATTCGCTCTAGAATTAACCTTGCTTAAATGCATCACCTCACATTTGCCTGGATTGAAATCCATCTGCCACTTTTCTGCCCAACTCTCCAGTCTATCTTTATTCTCCTGTATTCTTTGACAGTCCCTTATGCTTTGTGCTACTCTGCCGATCTTCATGTCATCTGCAAACTTGCTGATCATACCAACAGTGCCCTCTTCCAGATCATTTATGCATATTACAAACAACAGTGGCCCCAACACTGATCCCTGTGGAACACCACTGGTCACCTTTCTCCAGTTCAAGAAACTCTCTTCAATACTACTCTCTGTCTCCTGCTGCTCAACCAGATCTTTATCCGCCTAGCTAGAACACCCTGCACACCCTGTGACTTCACTTTCTCCATTAGTCTACCATGCGGAACCTTATCAAATGCCTTACTAAAGGGCTATTGACATCAATAGCCCTTCCTTCATCTATCAACTTGGTCACTTCCTCGAAGAACTCTATTAAGTTGGTAAGGCACGATCTCCCCCACACAAAACCATGTTGCCTATCACTGATAAGCCCATTCTTTTCTAAATATAAATAGAATCTATCCCTCAGTGCCCTCTCCAGCAACTTTCCCACCACCGACGTCAGGCTCACTGGTCTGTAGTTACCTGGGATATCCCTACTATCCTTCTTGTACAGGGGGACAACATGAGCAACCCTCCAGTCCTCCAGCACCTCACCTGTATTTAAGGATGCCACAAAGATATCTGTCAGGGCCCCAGCTATTTCCTCTTTCGCTTCCCTCAGCAACCTGGGATAGATCCCATCCGGTCCTGGGGATTTGTCCACCTTAATAACCTCCAGCCTACCCAACACATCTCCCCTACATATGCTAACATGATCCAGACTAATCAAACTTCTATCTCTTATTCTCAAGATTCATATTCCTCTCCTCAGTAAACACTGGTGCAAAGTAATCATTCAGAATCTCACCCATTCTCTCAGGTTCAACACACAGCCTTCCTTCAATCCTTTCTCTAGTTACCCACTTGCTTCTTATATAAGAATAAAATGCTTTGGGATTCTCCTTAATTCTGCTTGCTATAGCTATTTCATGACCCCTTTTGGCCCACTTGATTCCTCGGTTAAGGCTTGTCTTACTCTTCTGATATTCCTCCAGGGCCGTTCTGTTCCTGGCTGCCTAGACCTTATGTATGCTTCCCTTTACCTCTTGGCTAATCGTACAATTTCTTCTGTCATTCACGGTTCATGAATCTTGCCCTCCCTATCCTTTGCCTTCAACGGGTCATGCCTATCCTGCACTACCTTTAACCTATCTTTGAGAGTCTCCTACATATCAAATGTGGACTTCCCTTCAAATAGCTGTGTCCAATCCACATTTCTGAGCAATTTTGAAAAAATTGGCCTTGGCCCAGTTTAGTACTTTTCCCTTAGGACCACTCTCATCTTTATCTACGAGTATTCTAAAACTTACAGAATTGTGGTCACTGTTCCCAAAGAAATCCCCCACCGCAATTTCTACCACCTGTCTGGCTCGTTCCCCAGTACCAGGTCCAATATGGCCCCTTCCCTCATTGGACTACTGACATATGACACATATTTTTTTAAAAGGCCTTATTTAATAAATGTCTTACATGCTCTGTCCTTCTGAGTTTGACAATTCTGCTTTTGTTCCTGAAAACAATGGTAAATAATGTTAGGTGTATATCTATGGGTCACTGCAGCCTTCCATTTACTTGTTCAACTGAGCAGGCCTTCATGTAAAAGCATGATTGGTAACTGCAACTGGAATAGTTGACCATAGGGATCAACAACAGGCTCACACAAATAGCTTGAATGCTTTCAAATTGAATTGAAAAGATTTTAAAATGCCTCAGTCAATAGTGCCTTAGAGCACTTCTGCTTCAGTGCCCTCCAGGAGTCGGTCCTAGTCATCCATACTTGTATTACAGTTTGATGGCTAATTTTAAAAATGAACTGGTGCTGAAGTGAGGCATGAAATTCAGTTACATCTCTTGTAACTGCTTTTCACAATGAATGTTAACTCACCAATTTTATTCCAAACCATTGCAGTTTGTCAAAAATGAAAAAGCTGCTGTCTCTGTAGTGTTTATACCCAGTTGTGTTTGGAAAGTTTTCAAAAGGTGGTAAGTTGTAAATGAACTGATATTTCAAAACATCAGTCTGCTTTATATAATTTCTATTAAATCCAATGAAAAATATTAGGAATAACTTTCACCTTGGTCAGGGATGAGAAAGAGGCAGTATCAGATCAGCTGCCTGTCACACTTAATTCCATGGAAACAATTCAGAACTAATGTGAATACAGGAAAATCATGTCCACTCCTCTTTATCTTGGGGGTGAGTTCAGCGTAGTGAGATGTTCCAAGAAGGGTTTTGACAAATTCAACTTGAGGCCATACAAATAATGGAGAAAAGGCTTGTATAGAGAGATTCAATGCAAAATTTGACTAGATTAGATTAGATTCCATACAGTGTGGAAACAGGCCCTTCAGCCAAACAAGTCCACACCGACCCTCCAAAGAGTAACCCACCCAGACCCATTTCCCTCTGCCTAATGCACTGAACACCGTGGGCAATTTAGCATGGCCAATTCACCTGATCTGGACATCTTTAGACTATGGGAGGAAACTGTAGCACCCACAGGAAACCCACACAGACATGGGGAGAATGTGCAAACTCCACACAGACAGTCGCCCAAGGTTGGAATTGAACCTGGGTCTCTTGCACTGTGCGGCAGCAGTGTTAACCACTGAGCCACTGTGCCCCCCCCCCCCCCCCGCCGAGTTAGCTGAACTCACTTACACTTAATATTTTCATAATACTCCAGTGTAACGTGGTTCTTACGGTATTATTGCATGCAAGTATATAAGGAAATTACAGGCTATTATATCCAAAAGTATTCAGTCTCATCATTTAACTCGACAAATATTGAAGTGCTAAAACTGATCATTTAAAGAAGTTTGCTTGGTGACATAATCTAACTGTCTTTCACCAAAAGCTTCCCTCCCTCTCTGAGGCTGCATTCATGATATGATTGCAGTATTGCTTCAAGCCATCATCACAACTACAGTGTAAATGTGGAGCCAAGCCCCAAACGTCAAACAAATCTGAAGTCAACATTCTGGAATCGTGGAAAACTCCAACTTCTTGCCTCCAAATCAGTTTCAGCCTTCACTCTCAATCTACAGTACAACCTTTAACTATTGCTGACCTTCTGTATCTCTGCAATATGCATTTATACAAGTTTGGCTGTTGTTAAAAAAATCAAAAATGATCCTCCCCACTCTGCCAAATTCTGTGTTCACCTGCAATTCTGTACAACTTCAAAAATAAAACTTTTTTTCTCCACGGAATAAACATTGTTCACATCAAGACGAGACTCTGTGCAAAATGAATGCTCTGATCCACAAAAAGAACAATTATGAAAACTAAAACTCAAGATAATTGCACTATCGTATACAGCTTTTCCTGTATTCATACAGAAGGTGGTGGGAGAGTGTTGCTTTTCAGTCTGGAGCCCTGTGATCAGCAATGTGTCGCAAGGATCAGTACTGAGTCCACCCTGTTGTTCATCCATGGTTACTAAGCTTGCGGATGACACGAAGATTGGTGGTATATTGGACAGCAAAGAAGATTGTCTAAGACGACAACAGGATCTTGATCAACTGTGGGACGAAGAAGATGGCATTTAATTTAGATAAATGTGAAATGTTGCATTTTGGTAAGACAAGGACAGGACTTACACAATTAATGGTAGGACCCTGGGGAGCATGGTCGAACAAAGAGACCTGGGGTACTGGGACTTACTTCCTTGAAAGTGGCGTCAGGGTGGTGATGAAGGCATTTGGCACGCTTACCTCCATCGGTCAGAGCACTGATTATAGGAATTGGGACATCGTGTTGCAACTGTACAAGACATTGATAAGACCACTATTCTCCAGTTCACATCCATGAAATCTCAAGGGTCACCCCAGGGATTGAACCCTTTGCTGTTCATATAATTCTGAATCTATTATTCTTCCAGCTAGCACATTAGGAGAATAATTCTGGTCACCCTGCTATAGGAAGGATGTTATTAAAGTGAAAAGGTTGCAAAGAGGATTGACATGGATGTAAAGGAGACTGGAAGGTTTGATTTACAAGGAGAGGCTGGATCGGCTGGGACCTTTTCGCCTGGAGCACAGGAGCTGAGGCATGATCTTATCGGGTTCATAATATCATGAGAGGCATTGATAAGGTGACTGGCCAAGATCTTTTCTCTAGGGTAAGGGAGCATAAAACTAGTGGGCATAGGTTAAAGGTAAAACAGGAAAGATTTAGAAGAGATCTGAGGGACTACTTGATCACACAGAAGGTGGTGCGTGTATGGAATGAGCTGCCAGAGGAAGTGGTAGAGGTGGGTACAATTACAACACATAAATGACATCTGCACAGGTACATAGAGTCATAGAGTCATAAAGATGTACAGTATGGAAACAGACCCTTCGGTCCAACCCGTCCATCAGATATCCCAACCCAATCTAGTCCCATCTGCCAGCACCCAGCCCATACCCCTCCAAACCCTTCCTATTCATATGCCCATCCAAATGGTTCTTAAAAGTTGCAATTGTACCAGCCTCCACCACTTCCTCTGGCAGCTCATTCCATACACGTACCACCCTCTGCGTGAAAAAGTTGCCCCTTAGGTCTCTTTTATATCTTTCCCCTCTCACCCTAAGCCTATGCCCTCTAGTTCTGGACTCCCTGACCCCAGGGAAAAGACTTTGTCTATTTATCCTATCCATGCCCCTCATAATTTTGTAAACCTCTATAAGGTCACCCCTCAGCCTCCGACGCTCCAGGGAAAACAGCCCCAGCCTGTTCAGCCTCTCCCTGTAGCTCAGATCCTACAACCCTGGCAACATCCTTGT
>NC_057714.1:4143112-4199543 GCF_004010195.1 Chiloscyllium plagiosum | reverse complement strand
TAGTGGACCCAGCACCGATCCTTGTGGCACTCCACTGGTCACAGGCATCCAGTCTGAAAAACAACCCTCCACCACCACCCTCTGTCTTCTACCTTTGAGCCAGTTCTGTATCCAAATGGCTAGTTCTCCCTGTATTCCATGAGATCTAACCTTGCTAACCAGTCTCTCATGGGGAACCTTGTTGAACGCCTTACTGAAGTCCACATAGAACACATCAACCGCTTTGCCCTCATTAATCCTCTTTGTTACTTCTTCAAAAAATTCAATCAAGTTTGTCAGACATAATTTCCCACGCACAAAGTAATGTTGACTATCCCGAATCAGTCCTTGCCTTTCCAAATACATGTACATCCTGTCCCTCAGGATTCCCTCCAACGACTTGCCCACCACCGATGTCAGGCTCACCGGTCTATATTTCCCTGGCTTGTCTTTACCACCCTTCTTAAACAGTGGCACCACATTTGCCAGTCTCCAGTCTTCCGGCACCTCACCTGTGACTATCAATGATACAAATATTTCAGCAAGAGGTACAGCAATCACTTCCCTAGCTTCCCACAGAATTCTAGGGTACACCTAATCAGGTCCTGGGGATTTATCCACCTTTATGCTTTTCAAGGCATCAGCATTTCCTCCTCTGTAATATGGACATTTTGCAAGGTATCACTATCTAGTTCCCTGCATTCTATATCTTCCATATCCTTTTCCACAGTAAACACTCATTTAGTATCTCCCCCATTTTCTGCAGCTCCACACAAAGGCCGCCTTGCTGATATTTGAGGGGTCATATTCTCTCCCTAGTTACCCTTTTGTCCTTAATGTATTTGTAAAAACCCTTTGGATTCTCCTTAACTCTATTTGCCAAAGCTATCTCATGTCCCCTTTTTGCCCTCCTGATTTCCCTCTTAAGTATACTCCTACTGCCTTTATACTCTTCTATGGATCTATCTTGTCTATATCTTACAAATGCTTCCTTCTTTTTCTTAACCAAACCCTCAATTTCTTTAGTCATCCAGCATTCCCTGTACCTACCAGCCTTTCCTTTCACCCTGAGAGGAATACACTTTCCCTGGATAGTCGTTATCTCATTCCTGAAGGCTTCCCATTTTCAAGCCGTCCCTTTGCCTGCAAACATCTTCCCCCAATTAGTTTTTGAAAGTTCTTGCCTAATACCATGAACATTAGCCTTTCTCCAATTTAGAACTTCCAACTTTTAGATCTATCCTTTCCCATCACTATTTTAAATCTAATAGAATTATCGTCGCTGGCCCCAAAGTGCTCCCCCACTGACACCTCAGTCACCTGCCCTGCCTTATTTCCCAAGAATAGGTTAAGTTTTGCACCTTCTGTAGTAGCTACATCCACATACTGAATCAGAAAATTGTCTTGTACACACTTAATAAATTCCTCTCCATCTGAACCTTTAACACAATGGCAGTCCCAGTCTATGCTTGGAAAGTTAAAATCCCATACTATAACTACCTTATTATTCTTACAGACATCTGAGATTTCCTTACAAGTTTGTTTCTCAATTTTCCTCTAAGTATTAGGGGGTCTATAATACATCTAAATAAGGTGATCATACCCTTTCTTATTTCTCATTTCCACCCAAATAATTTCCTTGGATATATTTCCAGGAATGTCCCTCCCTCAGCACAGTTGTAATGCTATCCCTTATCAAAAATGCCAGCCCCCCCTCCCCCCCCCCCCCCCCCCCCTCTCCCTCCCCCCTTTCTCCCCCCCCCCCCCCCCCCCCCCCCCCCCCCCCCCCCCCCCCCCCCCCCCCCCCCCCCCCCCCACCTTACTAGTTTAAATTCTCCTGAGCAGCTCTAGCAAATCTCCCTGCCTGTATATTAGTCCCCTTTCAATTTAGGTGCAATCCATCCTTCTTGTACAGGTCACTTCTTCCCCAAAAGAGATTCTAATGATCCAAAAATGTGAATCCTTCTCCCATTCACCAGCTCCTCAGCCATGCATTCATCTGCTCTATCCCCCCAATCCTACCCTCACTAGCTAGTAGCACTGGGAGGATTCCAGGCATTACTACTCTCGAGGACCTCCTTTTTAAATTCCTGCCTAACTCTCTGTAATCTCCCTTTAGAATCTCAACCTTTTCCCTTCCTATGTCGTTGGCTCCAATGTGGATAATTGACCTCTTGCTGGCCCCTCTCTCCCTTGAGAACATTCTGCACCCTCTCTGAGACATCCTTGATCCTGACACCAGGGAAGCAACACACCATTCTGATTTTTCGCTGCTGGCCACAGAAACGTCTGTCTGTACCTCTGACTAGAGAGTCTCCTAACACAATTGATCTCTTGAAAGCCGACGTACCCCTCTTTGCATTAGAGCCAGTCTCAATACCAGAAACTTGGCTGTTTGTGCTACGTTCCCCTGAGAATCCATCACCCCCTACATTTTCCAAAGCAGCATACTTTTTTGAAATGGATATAGCCACAGAATACACCTGCACTAGCTGCCTACCTCTCTTACCTTTCCTTGAGTTAACCCATCTCTGAGATACTCCCCCCTTCCTCTAACTGCCATCAATCACATACTGTTGCTGTTGCAAATTCCTCATTGCTTTAATTCTCTCTCCAACCGTTCCATTCGATCTGATAAGATTCACAACCAACAGCATTTATTGCAGATATAATCCGCAGTAACCTTTAAATTCTCTTTAGATTCCCACATCTGACAAGAAGCACATATCACTCTACTGAAGGCCATTTTTGCTCCGTCACAATCTACAGACCCTGAAAATAATACCACCTTATTCCTCTACAAAACACTGCCCCAGGTTAAATTAATAGTTACAGCTTATGTTTTAAGTTTATTCAAGAGACATATCTCAAAAAACATATAATCAAGAAAGAACCCACTCTATTCACTACTGCAGACTTCTGTAGGCCACTTAAAAACAATTAATTTATCTGATTCTGTGCTGTGAACTTTGCCCAAACAGTTTCTCCAAGACAAGTTGTGAATTTCACCGTTAATTTTCCCAGATGCACTCAGATGTCCAGTGATACATGAATTCAAACAGCAAAGGCAGTACTGTGCAGATTCACTCTGGTGTCAGTTTCTTTCTCTGTTTCTCTCCTGCACTGACCTCACCATGTGCATGGATTGAAAGATTTAGAGGCATAATTGGCCAAACATAGGCAAATGGTATTAGTCCAATTTAGGAAATTTGGTCAGCATGGACTTTTGTGCCGAAGAGCCTGTTTCCGTGTTGTGTGACTCGATTCATGAAATGTACACCTCCTTGGCTATGCCACCATTTATCACCCATTCTTCCAGTCCATTACTCTTCTCATTGCTGTTGAGAAGATGGTGGTGAGCTGCCTTCTTGATCCTTTGCAGTCCATCTGCTAAAGATACGCCCACAATGGTGTGGAAGGAGGGAATTTCAGTTTGTTGACCTATTTCCATTGAGAAATTCATGTGAAGGATGAGGTCCACATAATTTTGGTTTTAGAACACAATAGGTTGGAGGAGGATGACTGAGCAGTCCCTTCCACTCTGAGATCTGAAGGAAGAGTACTTTTAAGAAGAAGTTGGAGCTAAGAGGACTCAATGATATTTATGACAGCGTACCTCTTGTGAACTGGCTCGCAAGGCTCTTACAAACATTTAAATGCACTCAGGAGGTAAATACCAACAAAATGAGTAATCAATCATTATCCTTACCTGTAAATGTGACACTGAAAAACAATTGCAAAGCGGTGGAATAACCTCGCTTCCAAGAGAGTTCTTGCATTATTCTTATTGAACAAAACTATCCCTAAAAATACACATACACACACACGGAGGACAAACTACTTAGACAATATGTTGATAAGATTTTATCAAGACCTGTCCAAATTAAATCTTGAGTACTCTTGAGAGTTAATACTTAGCCATTGAGAGAAGGACTTTGACAGAGTTTGTCATTAGAAACTGCTTTCACGGATATCAGGATCAGTTAACCAAACAATGACACTAATCAACAGCCATTGTCAAGACAGCTGGAGATTTTATTTACAGAGTGTGCTATGAAGTGCATTGTCTAAAAGGGCACTGGAATCAGATTTAATGGTAAATTTGGAAAGAGGATTGGATGACTACTTGAAGGGCAGGGAATTGTAGGGTTATAGGAAAGAGTCAAGACAAACAAAATGGGCCAATTAGCCTTCTTTTGGGGTGTAAGATTTACAAGAATTTATGATGCTTAAAACAGGACAACTTGACCAATATAACATAAACATGGAGTGAAAAGATCGTGAAGAGTTCAATGTTTCAAAGGATGACAGAGAAATCATGGTTCAGGAGGAGTCCTGTCCTGACTGCCTGTCACTGCTCTCACCAAGAGATTCACCGTCATGGTCACTCACACTAGTCTGCTTTGCACCACTCTCATACCTGCACTGTACATCACAACAGCTGTGTGACACCTGACCTCCGATCACCCCTAAATTCCTTCCTCATTCTGCTGCCCTCCAGTTTGCCCTCTCAAAGACATTTCTCTCACTTTGTGGCTGGAATGCTACGGAGATCTGTTCGAAAGGGAAAACTGAAAGGCAGCAGGAAGAGGTGTCGGCCAAGGCAATAGGTGTTGAAAAATGTTATTACAAAGGGAATCAATGAAATTACCTGGGAGCCACTTGAACTCAGTAGGTTCAATGAGTTGCTGACCTTGGTGAGACCTGAAATCTTTAGCCATGGAAATACTAGCACCTGAACAGTCACCTCCAAGTCACACGCCATTCTGACTTGGAAATATTTTGCTCTTTCTGGATCAAATCATGCATTGGCTTACCTAACAGTACTCTGGGTCTACCTATCCCAGAGAGACTGCAGCATTCAAGAGGGTGGTCATAATCACATTCTCCAGTACAATACGGGTCAGCCATAAATGTTTTCCAAGACATCACTAGTCATATTCCATGAGTAAAGGAGAAACTTAAAAGTGTAATTATAAGGGAAGAGAGGATTTTGAATTCACGGTATAGGAATACGTCATTAGGTTATTGTTTATGCTCCACATGAGTCTTCTTCCAGTCTGTCTGACTCTACACTTTAAAGGCATTTCATTACCTAAAGTGCTTGGCTCTGCTGAGGTCTAGAAAGTGGAGGACTCTGCTTTGCAATCAGTAACTTGCTGATTTTAGATGGCTCAAATCACCCCCCCAATCCCTGATCCTAGACCCTGGAATTATTTAGGAATTATGAAATGAAGAAGGCAGTAAACAGTGTCTCAGGGTAAAAGAATCATTGTGTTTATTAAATACAACAGATAGGTACAATACAAGAAATAAAGGCAAATGTAATAAACAGTGAGGTGGCACAAGCAGTTATACAGAGGACAGAAATTAAGTACACTATTAAATTAAACACAGGTCAAACACTCTTAGAAGCTAAACAGCAGTTTTAAATCACAAAATATTTAATCAGGCTTCCGACCCTTGGGGTCCCTGCATTGTCAGTACCCGCCTTCGCCTCCCTGCTGGCCAGGTTGGAAACGTTGGGATCTCAGGAGTTTAAGCTCACCACTGGGGAAAACTCGTGATTTTGAAGTACGGCTGGCTGTTCCTGCTTGCCGTACCCAGCGCCTCGATGAAGACTTCAGATGGTGTAGGCCTTCAGTCTGGGCTGAGTCCGCTCATGGGGTACGATGCGTATGGGATTTTATCGGGTGAGTAATTGGCTTTCCTTACTTCCTAGTGGGTTTGCAAGCTGGTTCTCACTTCAGGATGTGTCTGAGGCCTTGTGGTGTCAGTTGGGTTGGTGGTTTTTGGACATTGTTGGTTCTCGGGTCCGCTGATCACGGTCAGTTACTGTTGGTTCCCCTGGTATGGAACAGGCCTGTGTCAGTAGGTTTCAAAATTGCTGTTGGGATCCCTCTTCTGGGTATAGCTGTGGAGATAGCTCTTGGGGAGATAGCTTCTTCGGTGAGGTTGGGGCCTGCAATTACAGGTAGTTCTCATATAAAGCGAGTTTTGGCAGCACAGACTGGCTATAACAACGCTGAAGAATTAGGGAACGGTATTTTCGAGAACTTTTACCTCTATGCAATTCCAGTGGTGAGTATTTCGCATGCTTCGTTCTGTAATGTACCAATGTCATCTGTCATCAGACCATGTAAGGGGTAAAGTACTGTACACTGAGTAGCTTCATCAGAAAAATTAAACTAATGAATGTCCATTGCTGTCCCTCTGAGACAAGAACATTCGTGTATAATTCCTGTGTAAGGCCTGTATAATTCCTGCAGGATTGCATTACTCTTATACATACCATTTGCCTTTCTAATTTGTTCTTGAACCTGCATATCACACAATCTAAACCAACCCCCAAGAAACAGTCAGAAGACAATTGAACACAGGCATCCACTTCTAAAACCACAACTGCAGCTGAAGATGTCGATGATGATGACCCTCTGTTCCTGCATTAACAATATTTTTTCAATGTAATGTGTTAAATTTACTTTTGTTTCATTACCAATACGATTTAAACCTTCATTCAGACTGTGCCAAACTTTGTGGTTGGCTTTAATTGATTTTTGAGCGATCATGAGTGATTTTTTTTTGCTGGTTTGCCCAACCCCACTTTTCCCATAGGTCCCATTATTTCTATGAAGCGATTTTCGATTAAGCGAGGTATCGCTGGAATGCCACTACGGCGTTATAGGAGAACTACCTGTACACTGGTTGCAGGCCTCATCTTCACGCCAAATCTGCACTTGCTATTGTGTTACTGGTGTTTCCTTTGAGGTCAATTGGCTTCCTGACAATTAAGAGTACATGTATTTTGATTGGGGTCAAATGCTCTGTTCACGGTGGCTCAATGGTTAGCACTGCTGCCAAACAGCGCCAGGGACCTGGGCTCGTCTCCAGCCTCGGGGGACTATCTGTGTGGAGTTTGCACATTCTCCCCTCTGGGTGCTCTAGTTTCCTCCCACAATCCAAAGCTGTGCAGGTTGGGTGAATCGGCCATGCTAAGTTGTCCCATAGTGTTTGGGGATGTGTAGGTTACATGCATTAGTCAGGGGTAAATGTAAGGGAATGGGTTAGTGAGGACTTTGTTGGGCCGAATTCCACACTGTAGGAATTCTATGATCTCTCTGAAAAAAAATTGATTGAAGTTGAATGTCTGGTATTTGTATAATAACGTCTGGATTGGGTAGCCCAAGGGGTAAAAGTTAGTTTCAGTCTACTGTATGAGGTCTGGTTGCTTGTTCTCTGGAGAGTCAAGGTGTGAATTGGATGTTCAGGTTGAACAATGGTTCCAGACAGCCATCCCTGTGCCTGTATATTTTTCCCAGCTGCCACCCCTTTCTCTTAAAAAGTTTGAAAAATCCAGGGTTTTGGCTCAGTATTGTAGACAATGGGGATTTTTGCTCAGTCTTACAAAAGACATGTATAAGTGCAACTTATTTATTTCTTACTGATGGACTTACACTTTATGTGAAGCACAACATCTCAATAACTCAACACTAACGATGGACAGATAGTCAACGAAATGGGAGATAATTATCAAGAAATGATAGGGAATATGAACTGAATTGGTTCACTCCTGTCTGCAGTGCTGGGGTACCAGTGGAAAAGGATCATATAATGTCCAGCTGCAAGAACAGATTCAGGAGGTAGCTTTTGTTTACACTGAGTAGATATGAGAGAATTTTTTTGAGGTTTCCAAAGCTATGCTAAACCCTGAGAAACTGTTTATAATTCAATCCAAATATGGCAATGGGATATGGGCATGGGATGCAACTGAGACAAGACTGCAGTGACTGCTGAAGATTCCTAAGCAGAACAGTCAGAGAGTCATAAGAGATGTACAGCATAAAAACAGACCCTTTGGTCCAACTTGTCCATGCCAACCAGATATTGTAACCTAATCTAGTCCCATTTGCCAGCACTTGACCCATATCCCTCTAAACCCTTCCTATTCATATACCTATCCAGATGCCTTTTAAATGTTGTAATTGTACCAGCCTCCACCACTTCCTCCAGCAGCTCATTCTATACACGCACCACCCTCTGTGTGAGAAAGCTGCCTCTTAGGTCCCTTTTGAGTCGTTCCCCTTTCACCCTGTTGGAAAAAAATTACCTAACTCAATGTGAATTTTAGAGATCCTTTGGGCAGCGCCCAGAGTTTTGGAATGTTTTGTGTCCATTTTCCACCTGGAAGCTTATCATAATGAAGAACAACTTCCTCTCTAATTTAGTCCAAATCTAAATTGTTCAATTTTACAATGTTTAGAATGGGTCCACAGGACTCTTAAATTTCCAAACCTACAACACAGCAGAAACATAAAAGCTATGAAACAGCTTTGGTGCCTATAAAGAACTCCTTATAAAACATTATTGTTCCTATAAAGCCACATTTTCCCTTTGTCCATCAATGTTAGCTTTGTGTCACAAATTTGCACAGTCAATGGTTCTATACACATTGTTGATTTAAGAGTAGCACTACTTGAAGTAATTTTTAATATTTTGAAAAGCAGGTTTCTGAATCATTTGACTCCATCTGTTGCTGGGATCAGAAAGGCAGGAAAATCAGACTGCGGTTCATAAGCCTTCATGTAACTTAATGTATTCTTCAGTAATCCTGGTTCAGCAAATGATCAAATTGACACTTACACTCGTCACGAAAAACACAAGAGTTTCAGATAACCAGAATGCCTGGGCGAAAGATCAACAGGCTAGAGAAATGTAACTTCAATCCAAGTCTTCCCATAATTGTCATTTGAATATGGGACTGAAGGAAACACTGGTATTTCTCTTAATGCATTAGCAAATGAGATTTCCAATGGATTTTAGTTCAACCTCTTCCTGTGACATTTTGAAGATCCCCCATTTCTGAAGGTTCCCTCAGATTCCTGAAATTGTTCTGGTAAGGTTACAATGGGTGACCAGAAGGACCCACAAACATTTTGCCAGAATTTTATTTGAATTAAATTAATGGATAATAGCTCATAAGACCATAAGACATAGGAGCAGAAGTTTCATCATTTGGCCCATTGATGCTGCTCCACCATTCAATCAAGGCTGATAGATTTTTCAACCCCATTTTCCTGCTTTTCCCCCCTAACCTTTGATCCCTCTGGCAATCAAGAACTTACCTATCTCTGTTTTAAATACACTCACTGAATGAATGAATGAATTGAATTTATTGTCACATGTACTGAGGCACAGTGAAAAGCTTTGTCTTGTGAGCAATACAGGCAGATCACAGAGTTAAGTAGCATAGATAGTAACTAATAGGTAAATAGCAGTAAGAACAAAAACACAGGGACAGGCGAATGTTAAGAGTTTGAGAGTCCATTCAGTATTCTATCAACAGTCAGGTAGAAACTGTTTCGAAACCGCCTGGTGTGTGTGTTCAGGCTTCTGTACCTTCTCCCCGATGGTAGAGGTTGTAGAAAAACATTGCCAGGGTGGGATGGATCTTTGAGAATGCTGGCGGCCTTTCCTTGACAGTGGGCCTGGTAGATGGATTCTATAGATGGGAGGTTGGCCTTTGTGATTGTCCTGCCAAGTTCACCACCCTCTGTAACCATCTCCGATTTTGAATGGTACAGTTGCCATACCAGGTAGTGATACATCCAAACAGAATGCTCTCGATCCCGCACCTATAAAAGTTGGCAAAGATATTCATGCCAAATTTCCTCAGCTGCCTGATGAAGAAGAGACATTGTTGGGTCTTTGTAACCAGTCATTTGAATATGGGACTGAAGGAAACACTGGTATTTCTCTTAATGCATTAACAAATGAGATTTCCAATGGATTTTAGTTCAACCTCTTCCTGTGACATTTTGAAGATCCCCCATTTCTGAAGGTTCCCTCAGATTCCTGAATTTTTTCTGGTAAGGTTACAATTGGTGATCAGAAGGACCCACAAACATTTTGCCAGAATTTTATCTGAATTAAATTAATGGACCTGAGAGGGTAGCTTATCTCTCCATGCTTCAGGCTCTCTGCCTTTATTCCTGATGAAGGGCTTTTGCCCGAAACGTCGATTTTGCCTGTCCTCGGATGCTGCCTGAATTGCTGTGCTCTTCCAGCACCACTAATCCAGAATCTGGTTTCCAGCATCTGCAGTCATTGTTTTTACCTTTGTGATTGTCCTGCCAAGTTCACCACCCTCTGTAACCATCTCCGATTTTGAATGGTACAGTTGCCATACCAGGTAGTGATACATCCAAACAGAATGCTCTCGATCCCACACCTATAAAAGTTGGCAAAGATATTCATGCCAAATTTCCTCAGCTGCCTGACGAAGAAGAGACATTGTTGGGTCTTTGTAACCAGTCATTTGAATATGGGACTGAAGGAAACACTGGTATTTCTCTTAATGCATTAACAAATGAGATTTCCAATGGATTTTAGTTCAACCTCTTCCTGTGACATTTTGAAGATCCCCCATTTCTGAAGGTTCCCTCAGATTCCTGAAATGTTTCTGGTAAGGTTACAATGGGTGACCAGAAGGACCCATAAACATTTTGCCAGAATTTTATCTGAATTAAATTAATGGAAGAGTTCAAGAAAGCTTGTTGTGGATGACCACTCCCAGGAACTTGACACTCTCCACTTGTTCCACCTCTATGCTATCAATGTGTACGGGGGCATGAGTAACATCCCGCCGAAAGTCAATAATCAGTTCCTTAGTTTTGCTGGCATTGAGAGCTAGGTTGTTCTCAATGCACCATTTTTCCAGGTCTTCCACCTCCCGTCTGTAGTCTGTTTTGTCGCCATCTGCAATTCAACCGACAATGGTGGTGTCATCAGAGAACTTGTAAATGGCATTAGTCTGGACTCCACAGCCATCTGTCGCAATGAATTCCAGCGATTCATCACTCTCTGGCTGAAGACGTTTCTCCTTAACTCAGTCTTAAAAGATCTTCCCTTTACTCTAAGGTTGTGCCCTCGGGTCCTCATCTCTCCTGCCAATGGAAACATCTTCCCAACATCCACTCTCTACAGGCCATTCAGTATTCTGTAAGTTTCAATTAGATCCCCCCTCATTCTTCTAAATTCCATCAAGTATTTTCCCAGAGTCCTCAAACATTCCTCATATGTTAAGCCTTTCATGCCTGAGATCATTCTCATGAACCTCCTGTGGACCTGCTCCAGGGCCAGTACACCCTCCCTGAGGTATGGGGCTCCAAACTGCTCACAATTGAGGCTCATTGCTTGAACCTCCTGATGCCACCAATCATGAACTGTTCAGAATAGTCCTGTACTAAGCATTGGGACGATGCCAAAAAGTCACGTGGAAGCACCTCAGTCCTAGGAATCCACATAAGGGCTCAAGTATTTGTACATCCACCAGCAACATTGAATATAACTCCAGTTTTTCTTCTCCGGACAATCTAAACTGTACACGAGATGATTATTTGGATAGAAATGATGTGCAGGCATAAGGTCGAACTGGCACAACCAAGCACAGTAGACCGAATGGCTTCCATCTATACTGTAAACATTCTGTGATTCTATTATCCTGTAAAGCTATGGTCCCTGCTGCATCTCTTTCTCTCAGTGATGTCACGAGCTGGCGTAGAAATGGAAGAATGCCTCGTTGTGTCACGACAGTGCAATGCAGCTCAGTATAAGCAGTTGGATATACTTCCTTTGTTTAGTCTGGTACGAGTATCCTGCTGCCATTGGACTGATTGAAGAAGGGTGCTAACATGCTGTCCAAACCATCAATGACCTGCTGCGCTTTTCCAGCAATACATTTTCAGCTCTGATCTCCAGCATCTGCAGTCCTCACTTTCTCCCAAACCATCAATGTCCAATTTGTCACATTTACCCCAGCAGGTTGGGTTAAGCTTCAGAGAGAGTTTAGGTGATTTGGCCTTGTGCCACATAACATGGCTGATTCTTAACATCCTCTGAAGAGCCCAGCAAGATGCCCAAGTACTGAGCATAAACATTGGTAATCGCTCAGAGGAAAGTTCAAGGAATGCCAGCCCTGTTGACCAAGGAAAGCCAACCTCAACAGTATTTGGGATTAGCATCCACTAAGGACAGTGTCTGGAAGCACCCCCCACCAGCCCTACCCCCAACCCTCCAGACTAGACAAACGCACAGTTTTCAACCAAGATCAATACAAGAAACATATTTGCATACTTCAGAGGTTTTTTTTCCTGTTGTTCAGCAAGAACAACTAGAATGGGTGAGCTGATTCACTGTTTAAAGCTGCATCCTGTGCCTTCAGAACTTATCAAAGGCTATTCTAAAAAATAAACCTCCACTTTTAAAATTGCAGCCCTGGCCATTTGGAAAAGTCGAATTAGATTAGATTCCCTACAGTGTGAAAACAGGCCCTTCGACCCAACAAGTCCACACCGACCCTCCAAATAGTAACCCACCCAGACACATTTCCCTCTGACTAATACACCTAACACTATGGGGCAACTTAGCATGACCAATTCACCTAACCTGCACATCTTTGGACTGTGGGAGGAAAGCGGAGCACCCAGAGGAAACCCACGCAGACATGGGGAGAACATGCAAACTCCACACAGACAGTCACCCGAGGCAGGGATCTAACCTGGTCCCTAATGCTGTGAAGTAGCAGTGCTAACCACTGAGCCTCCATGCTGCCCCATCAATGTTGTAGCTGCTTCACCAGAGACAATTGAGCTCTGTCTAAATAGCATTTAAAGAAATGTCAACTGATATGCTCATTGATACAGTTATGTTACCAGCTGCACAATTCTATTTGTGATAAATTAAAGACAGTCATTTTATTGGGATGGTGGGTCTCTTTAATGATATGACCGATGGGAACGGGGTCAACATTTTATCATAATTAACAAATTAGACTGTACAGAATGCAGTTTTCAACTTGATCTAAGAAAGTTCATACTCCTCAAAGAATTAGATTTAAGTGAAGATCTTTGAGCAAGGTATTTAATTTTGATTCACATAACAGTCCAACAATCCTAAGTGAGTACATGCAACTTTAAAGCTACTTCACCAATAGCCTTCCCTCCTAAATAAGGTTAGAGGTGAGGATGTTCATTGTTGGACAATGTTCAATGCCATTCACAATTCCACAGATGCTAAAGCAGTCCATGTTCAAATTCAGCAAGATCTGGATAATACCTATTGCTTGGGCCGCAATTGTCGGAACCACATCTATCAGCATTGTGGGGTCTACCATTAACCAGATGTTGAACTGTTGCAATGTCAAAATCCTGGAATGTCCTCAGTAACAGCATTGTGGATGTACCTACAGCATGTGGACTTCAGGATTCATGAAAGTTACTCACCATCACCTTCTCAACGCAGTTAGAGGCAGGCAATAAATGCTGGCCCATCCAGTGACGCCTGCATTACATGAATGAATGTAAATATAGTATCTAAGCAGCATCACTGGGAATAAGAATTCACAGAGAAGTCCTTCTGGTCAACAATTATTCCTCAATCCCTGTCACCAAAACAGATTAACTGTTCATTTATCTCGTGGTTGCTTAATGGTCCTTCTTTTGCACATACTGATCACATGAGAGCATTGACCAGACTTTAAAAAGTAATTTATTAATTATTAAGTCATTTCGGATGTTAAAAAGGAGCAATATAAATGCTATTTATTGCATTTATTCTTATTTCACCAATAACGCCTCCACACTGTGCTGTTACAGATCAATAACCTATACTCCCTTTGCAGCCTTATTGCAGAAAGACATGCAGTGGTGCTTTACAGAGGTGCAAGGGAAAGAGAAGAATGTCTGAAGAAATGAGGGGTGGATAAAAGGTTTGGCTAATGTGTCGGGGGAGCATTAATTCCAATTATCCAGGGGATGCAGACATTTTGTAAATTGTGGCTTGAGAAGGAAGTGGCCAGTCATCCTCTTGACAGTTGAATGGCTTGGTCAGCCATTGTAGCGAGCAGATTGGAATTAAACACATTGCTGTTGGTCTGAAGTCACATAAAGGCCAGAGCAGTAGTTATTAGGACATCTTAAAACACGATCAGGAGGTAGACATTTTAATCAGGGAATTTGAAAGAATGGAGCCTTAGGTAGCTGATGTTATCATTGCCAATATTATGGGTATCATGGTGGAACAAAGGAAAATGAGCATTTGTAAGAGTTTATCATGAAGGATACAATCTGTTGTGTCTACATCTTCCAACTCCCAACCTCCAAACCTTACCTATCCCTTCTTCTCACTCACCACTTCAAACTCATCCCACAGTCTCAACCTATTTTCAATAGAACAGGCAACGGAGGAAGAGGAAGAATCAGAAGACATTGATGAAGAAGAAACACCATTATTTACTCTTATAGACACCTCCACCATTTATTCTGAATGCCCACCCTCTCATGCATTCTGCTATTTGCATAACCCAAACAATCAGACTAAAAACCCAATTCTTCAACCCAACCTCATCCTAATTCTGGTCACTTCTCATCTTTGATTTCAATGCTGTCACATGGAACCAAAGGATCCCAATAAAGCGTTGAAGAGATCTCACTACCCTATGTCAACCATTGGAAAAACGTTGCTGCAACCTGCCAAGTCTTTACTCCAAATACAAACGATGGATACAAGCAAGTTAAGTTGGAGGTAGGCAACATTATCTGACAACATTCTGAAGTTAAGCGCAGAGGTCACATACTGACAACAAAGGGATTTTGCCTTGATACTGATAAGGTAAGGGTTGTAGCAGAGATGCAGTTACCAATAAGTATGTAAACAGTTCAATGTTGGATTTGTGAACTACTAAGCTAATTCTCACCTAATTTGTCAACTGAATGTAAGTCACAATGAGCTCACTGCTAAGAACATCTAACGGTGTTCATGCACAATGAAGCAGCTTTCATTCACATCAAACAATGAGTGATGAATATGCCAGTGCTGAGGCACTATGGCATCAATGGTGGAGTCACCCTGCGTGTGATGCCAGTGAAACAAGACTCAGAGCCATTCTTATGCAGCAAAGACAACGAGTTTAACTTGCAACCAGGGTGTTAACACAAACTGAATGACGTTTCCTGGAACTGAAGATGGAACTGCACCCGAGGAATGAGCAGATGCCAGATGAACCACCAACGATAAATCACATGTATGTCAGTAAAGAAATATGAGCACTATGAGTGAAATGAATGTGCATGGACAGATGAAGGTGAGACAGAATACAGCAAACAGTTTTTGTCCATAAATGTTAATTATCTTGAAAGGCCATGAGTATTGGATAACATGCAGGTGCAAATGATTGCTTATTTCTTGTATTTTTTCTCATGGAAAATGTTTACAAAAGTGGATTTGTACACTGTACGTTGTGAGTTGCCATGGTCATGGGACCTGTGTAGTTGTTTTCAATGTAATGAGAGAAGGTTAATATTGGCTAATGGAACATAAAGTGCTTTGTAGCAGGAATCAGGCCTCAGACACTGATCCATTAGGCCACAACCCCACTCCGAAGCTGCGAGGATTTAAAGTAGCCCCACAGTTGTTAACATGCAGTCAGAGCTCCACAACTACCATTGCTGCTCAAAGCTTGAGATGCAAGGATCTTGTTCTGTGACCCCATGTGACGCAGGAACCCTCGGTTTGAGAAGAGCAATTAATTTTTGGCCCGTGGTCAAATTCACATTGAATAATTTCATGGAGCTCAGTTTGAACTGATACTATCAACTCAACAGAAGGTAAAAACAATTCCTTTGGACTAATGTCCAAAGTCATTATCAGTGATGGGACAGCTTAATGCGTTTTCACAAAGCAGCTAAAATGCAACACATGGTGGTGTCTTCTCATTAACTAAACAGACATTACAGATTTGCCTGTTCTTACACACAACAATAATGGCAGTCTCTTCATCTTCAAAATCTAAGGTCACTTTCTTTAAACATTACCGATCAAGAGAGTTGGGAAGATAAAACAAAGAAGTTGACATTTTGAAGTTGAAAAGTAAATTAACTTTGCAAACTTTTTCCTAATTAAGAATCTCCTCCTTTGAAGTCACAAAGTTAACAACAGTTGATATAGATCTCCTTTAAGCCTTTGCTTATGACTCCCCACTCATCATGTCAGCTATGGTCAGAAATAATCCAAACCAGTTTCTGACTTGATGAAAAAAACACTTATATATTGCACTGAAGTCTAACTTGGCACAAACAGTTATCATGTGTATCATAAATGATTCAGTGATGTGAAGAAAATTTCTATGTTTTTCAGTAGTGAAGCAGAAATAAATATCACAATTCAACCACTTGATTAAATTTGTCACCCCAAACAAAACACAAAAGGCTTGAAATTGCCATTGACATAACACTGGGGGTATCAATAGTTGTTGTCATTGAAGAGTAAAATGGATACTAACTTCTGGTCTGGAGCTAAACATAGAAATCAGGCATCTGTCAAGTGGTGTTATCTCCTCTACAATCTCTTGCTGAGAGATTCAGCAATCAAACACATGAAGGGTGCAAAGATGTGGTACTTTTCTACCCGGTACTGACCAAGCACAGAAGGAAAAGTCAGGCCATGTCAAGTGGAAGCCAATATTGTTATGGCACCCTAAATCTTCGGGTGAAATTTGCCCGGTGTCTAAACCATGTCAGCCATGATGAGAAAGGTGGGGAAAAAAGGCGAGTGAAAAAAAATGAAGGTTTTGACAATGGCAAAAATATCAGCCAAACAAATTGCAAAACACTCATTCTCCTCACTTTTCAGAAAAGGTGGCACATAATTGGATGCAATACCTTAATATCTCAACAGCCAGATGAGAATCTTGCTAAGCAAGGGCCCTATTTGCATGCACGAACATCTCATTGTTAGCTAATCTGCCCTCATTTGTCTGCAGGCCTCCCACGTACTGGTGAGAAAATAGTTGGTGCCAATTCCCAACTGGAAGTCAGGTGGGATACCTGGCAGCTGCAGCTTGCAAGTATATTCTCTGGGCATCTATCTTGACCAGTATTCCCCAATAATCTCAGGACACACTTCATGTGCAGTAACCAGTGGCACCCTTCTCCCCTCCATCCACGGAAGTCAGTATTGTCAATGCTGAGTGTGTTATCAAGATTCTGTCTGAACACTATCTCAACATTATGAGAAAATTCAAAACTGAGCAGACTGCAAGTGTGAGAGAAAATGATGGAGTTTCTTCTTCAGCAATGTCTTCAAGTTCCTCCTCTTCCTCCATTGCCTGTTCAAGTGTAAATAGGTCTAGACTGTGGGATGAGTTTGAAGTGGGGTTAGAGATAACAGACAGGTAAGGGGATTGTTTTGATGATTTCAGCCCTGACCATAGCCACTGACTCAGCCTTGTCATTTCAATACTGGCCCCTGTTGCTTCCTCCGTCAGTGTCAGGATATGCAGCTAAATGTGCACCTTGCCAGTTCAATACTGTTACCTTCAATTATGTGCCATCTTATCTGACAAGTGAGGAGAATGAGTGTTTTGCAATGTATTTGGCTGATATGTTTTCCATAGTTGACATGTTGGCAGGGTGCACAAGTGCAATATGTAGATGTGAAGTGCGCAACAGTACTAAGCACGTGAGGTGCAAGTTCATCAATCTAATGCCTGAGTACTTGGTTTACAGAGTTTGTTGGTAGGAGAGTGATGGGGTGTGGCCAATTCATTTCTGCATGTGTCTGCAGTTGCAGTTGGTCAAATGTGGTACTAGAAGATGCATTTATTAATCTGTACCATTTGTGTAAGGCCATCGAACTTCCAAGTTCTCGGACATGGAGTCCTGGGACCATTATGAACTTTGTCCAATGACTTAGCAATTTGTCTGAACAGTCTCAGCATCTGATTGAGAATGGTTTCCCTCCTCCTGTCCACTTCCAAGGCTTCCAGTACAATTCCAAACTACCTTTGCATTTGCCTCTAGGACTAAAACTCAATGTTCTTACTGCCTACATTGTCTTCTGCAACCAATCTAAGCATCTATTCTAGGTAGACTCCACCTCCCCCTGAAGGGATACAGGGTGGTCTTAGTTTCTGCTCAGCTTTAAATGGTGATGGGGATGCAGAAACCTGACCCCACGTCTGAGGAGTAAGCTTCTTGGCAGCATGCTTACTGATGGACACATGCAACTTTCATTCAAATCAGCAGGAAACACAAAGTCTATGTGCAGCTTACTTCGCAATCCATGGGCATGGGAAAATTATGCTTGAGACTCTTAGGCCCATTCTTGAGGCCTGCATGTCTCAGTAAGGATTCTTCAACCTGATTGCCCACATCTCCTGCACAGAGCAGTATACTGAAATGGCTCGTGAGGAACCAGAGATTGCTGTATAATAAACCAAATGTCATGTGCGCACAGTTTTCAATATGGTAGCCTCAATGATTCAGTTGACATAATCATCTAAATCTAGGCTTTGGTTGGCTGAAAATGCTACGTCAGCAGCCAATGGAAGCTTTTAAAGTAAAATTTAATCAAATACAGGTCACTGAAGTGACAAAGTGTTTAAGGTGTATTACCAATGCTTCAACATCTGAGGAAACAAAAGACAGAGGTAATGAAATGTTAAACTTATGAAGCATTTCTGCCTGAAATGTTAGCTTGTGTTTTCTTGTGGGAGATGCTGACAGTTCTCCTGCATATGTCCAGTTTATTGGGCTTTTTATTTCAGGTTCTCAACATTTTAAGTTAGTCCTTTCTTGGTCTTGGTAGGGAGGATCAATTAAAGGAGAAAAAAACAGATAGAACCTGGACGGCAGATTTTAATTTATTTTCAATCTTTTGTTTAAATTGCATTTTAAGCAAGTACATTAGTAGTTTGGAGCTAATATTACAGCAATAATGCTGGTTTATGAGTAATTTTATTAGGCCATCTTGTGTGTGGTACTGTTTATGATTGGAATACAGTATTTTAATGAACTTACCTCATATATAATTGGTTCATGCAAGCTACATGATAATTCAGTCTGACCAGTTTACTGGGAAAAAAGTTCAATCAATTTCTAACTACCAGGGTACTGTTCCATTCTCTCCTCGAAATTATTCCTTCCTTCCTGGATAATTTACCCATTCTGATTAGCTATCATTGCCTCCCAGAGAGATTCAGCATTATCTCATTACCTCCCACTCCATCTCAGGAGTGGCCCAGTTCCCTATCTCCTCAGGGACAGGATTTAGTCAGAACCTCCTTTACTCTTTACCCTTACAGTTCTGTGAAAGAGCACAGGGCTCACATCTTAAGCAGGCAGGCAGCCTTACTGAGTTTTAGTTTGGCAGATCATCTGATTGCGTGAATACTGGTTCTGAGGTTTAACATAGAATATATAATAAATGGAACAGGCCACTTGAGTCAATTGATCTGTGCCAGTGTTTATGGTCCACACAAGTCTTAAACTAATTTCCTTTTAAATGCACCGATGAAATTCATAACAACTACTTCTTATGATAGCACATTCCAAACTGTATCCACTCTCTAGGCAAAGATGTTTCTCCTGAATTTCCTACTGCATTGAACAGTAACTATCTTGTGTTTACAATCCTTATTTTTGGTCTTTTCCACGTTTACACTGTCAATGTCTTCCACTATTTTAATACAATAACTGTCCGTCATGTTAAAAGGCTGCCAACCAATACATATGTGCTGACATGGCCTGTGACAACAAAAGGGGCACAACAGGCCTCAGGATAGGCCTGTGCATGGGCTGCTAAGGTCACCGTGCCCACAGTATCACTCCTTGACATGGTAGTGATACACTGTTCCCTTTTGGTCACCAGACTTTATTCCCAGAGGAGAGGCCAATATCACAATTGGTGCTTACCTTTTGTAAATCATGAAAAAACATCACAAAGGGAGGTGAGTTATCCACTGACAGCAGAATGGAGAGGTGAGCAGTCAATGAGACCTTGATTGCAGGGAACTCATCAGCAATTCTTAGTGATGCTTGATAAAATCTTCATAATTTGTAGGCCCCACAACTGACAGGATGCTGCCGAAGTGGTGATGCTATGGGCAGCATTGATGCATGATGGACCACTGTCATCCACCACTGGGTGAGTGCCATTTATAAAACATGGCAGGAAGCCAGCGGGCAGCTATTATAATAATCAAATTGCTTCTATCACTGAACTGCAGTGAAGGAAAGATCTCAGATGTAAAACGGAGAGAGTTCATCAAATTTCATTTTGTAAAACAGTCCAGTGCCTTGGGCCATGAACACTTTGCAGAACAAGTGACTGTATCAATCTGGCTGATATGTTAATACATAAAATGATTTATATGAATTCTTTATCATGAAGTTAAGCGGTTTATTGATCTCTGCCAAACACTGTTCGACCTGAATTTGAACATTGCTGTGATTTAATTCAATGGCAGAGAAGGGGTCTGAGCATTGCATGGCACTGTTCTGCTTCCTGTGAATGTACACACTTCCTGCAGTTCTCCCTAATCCTCTACTTTGTGTGTTTTGGCTACAATTTGCTCCCTTCATGTGTAGACTGTTCCCAACACATCAACATTCACTCCCAACTCCTGTACCTTTAAGAGTGGAGAGCCCGCCCTCAAAGCTTATTAGGGACTGCAGACCTTCCATTCCAACAGTACTGGGAGTGGTGCTCATTGTTTATACTGTCGAGGGCCTGGAGCAGCTGTATGGAGCAGGTTGTTTGGGTTATGGGTGACCAGTCTGTTATGCCACAAGGGCTCTGAGGGGGTTTTAGGGTAGGGGAGGGAAGCTCTTACCATCAGGGCATCCATCTTCACCCACTCCGAGAGCTCATAACAACGGTAAATAGCTCCCCTGCTGCTGACAAATTGCAAAATAAGATCCGGATGCAGCCACGTAAGGGTCTCAATTGGCCCTGGGTAGAAAGGTTGCCCTCGACTATCCTCACTCATGATTATTCCGAAGAGTCAGGAAGATGACAGGCAAATTATCCCTCACCTTCCCTCCTGATTCTATAGCCCAGACTAACTTCCAGCCTGCTCCCCGGTGGGCATGAACTTCTGCCACATTATACTTGGAACAGAATTGTTAAAGAGCCAACATTGTTTACTCTTTTCTTTAAAGATATTCATAAAAACTCTCACTCTCCTTTTCTGTTTTTCCGACTAGCTTTCTATTGTACACTTTTTCCTCTTTACCAATGCTTTAATCATTCGTACTTTGTCCAATCTTTGACCTGCCACCTGTCTCCATACAATTATATGTTTTTTCTTTTAAAGTCATAGAGATGTACAGCACAGAAACAGACCCTTCGGTCCAACTTGTCCATGCCGACCAGATAGCCCATATAAATCTAGTTTCATTTGCCAGCATTTGGCCCATATCCCTCTAAACCCTTCATACTCATATATCCATCCAGATGCCTTTTAAATGTTGTAATTGTACCAGCATCCACCACTTCCTTTGGCAGCTCATTACATACACACACCACTCTCTGTGTGAAAAGGTTGCCCCTCAGGTCCCTTTTATATCTATTCCCTCTCACCTTATATATGTGTCCTCCAGATTTAGACTCCCAAACCCTGATGAAAAGACCTTGTCTATTTACCCTATCCATGCCCCTCATGATATTGTAAACCTCTATAAGGTCACCCCTCAGCCTCTGACGCTCCAGGGAGAACAGCCCCAGCCTATTCAGCCTCTCCCTATAGCTCAAATCCTCCAATCCTGGCAACATCCTTGTAAATCTTTTCTGAACTTATTCAAGTTTCACAACATCCTTCCTCTAGCAGAAAGACTAGAATTGCACACAGTATTCCAACTGTGGCTTAACCAATGTCCTGTACAGCTGCAACATGACCTTCCAACTCCTTCACTCAATACACTGACCAGTAAAGGCAAGCATGCCAAACACCTTCTTCACTATCCTAACTACCTGCGACTCTACTTTCAAGGAACTTTGAACCTGCACTCCAAGGTCTCTTTGTTCAGCAACACACCCCAGGACCTTACCCTAAATTCTGCATTTGATACTATCTTTAACATTTCTAGTTAACCACAATGATGAGTCCAACTTTTGGCAATTTTCTTACACATTGGAATATATATAGTCTGTATATTCTAAAATGTCTGAAATGTCTCGATTGACCTATCCTTTAACCCAGTTTGCCAAATGGCTCTGCTGTCATGTTCTTACAATTGTCATAATTTAGATTTAATACAATAGTCTCAGACCTACTTCTCTTTCCCTCAAACTGAATATAAATTCTCAACATATTATGGTCACTGCTCCCAAGGGGCACCTTTATTGAGTTCATTAATTAATACCATCTCACTGCACAATACCTGGACTAGTGTGGCCAACTGTCTGTTCAGCTCTAGAACATGTTGTTCTATGAAGCTGTTCTGAAATTATTCTATGGACTCCTCGTCTCGGCAATCTTTGCTCATCTGAACTTTCCAGTCAATATGTAGATGAAAATCGCCCATGGTGATCACCATGTCTTTCTGACAAGCTGTCGTTATTTCTTCCTTGATATTCCACCCTCATGTGCAGTTACTGTTAAAGAGCATGGACAACACTTCCACAAATGACTTCTTGGCTTTGCCATTTCTCATTTGTACCCAAACTGTTTCCACACCTTGGTATCCTGATGTTAGGTCATCCCTCTATTGTGCTTCGGCCATCATTTTATAAGCACATTATACCACAATATTACACTGGAGCAATCCCTTTGCCTTTTCCTAGTTTCCTGACATTTCCAAATGAGTTGTACTCTTCAACATTCAGATACTAATCCGTGTCATCTTGTAAATGTGCTTCTGAAATGGCCACCTGAATATAATTATTTATTTTGATTTCACTCTCAGTTTATCCATTTTGATTTAAGTAGTACTGATACTGGAATATTTTAGCTTTATCCTTTTATTTGCTTTATAAATTCCGGTATTATCCATTGGTTAACTCTTAGATTCATACTCTCCATATCCAGTCATGGTTAGTTTATAATTTCCTGCATTAATAACTTTCTCTTTTTAACCTTAACTCTATTCTTTCACTACCACATTTTCCCAAATTTTGGCTCCTTATCCACCAATATTCAGTTTACAATTCTCTCTAGTTCCCAAAAGTTTGGTTTCACCTCGATTCAGATGTAGACTGTTCCACCTGTACTGATCTCACTTACCCCAATACTGCTGCCAGTGTCCCACAGACTGGAACCCAGTTCCCCCCACACCAGTCTTTGAGCCATGCATTGCTCTAATCTAACATGTCCTATGCCAGTTTGCACGTGCCTAAGGTAATAGTGCAGAGAAGATGACAGATGAGGTTCTGCTTCTTAATTCAGAGCCCAGTTCCTCATAATGACTGCAGATCTTCCTTCTTAGTTTTTCCTACATCGTTCTTACCTACACGGACCACAGCAACTGGATCCTCCCTCACCCCTTCTAGACTTGAGCAGATGTCCAAAGCTGTGGCACCAGTCAGACAACACAGCATTCAGACTCACTCTATTTGCAATCAATCTTCCTGCACCATTTCCCTACAACCAATACATTGTTTCATACACCCTCTCTTGAATGCCTTCCAGTTCTATAATGCCATGGTCAGTTTACTCGTCCTTCTGCAGGCCTCACTCCGTCAGCCCACAAGCTGCAGGAGCCTCTAACCTGTTGGACAATTACAGAGACTCTTGCCCTCTGCGGCCCCTTACCTGCCTCATACCTATTCATACACTCCTGTTCCTGAACACTGACCACATCAGGCAATTAGGGTCAAGAACAAGGAGGAATCATCTTAAAGTGAAAGGCAGGCGGTTTAGAGGGGATTTGAGGAAAAACCTTTGCACCCAGAATATATTGTCTGGGAGAGTAAACCTCACAATCTTTAAAAATTACTTAAGTGAGCACTTGAAGTGTGATAACATTTAAGGCCATTGGCCTAGTGTGGGAAAGTGAGTCTATTGTAAGTAGTAATATATTTTTTTCATAGAGAGCTGATAGGCCAAAGGTCTCTTCTGTACTATGTGATTCTATGAATCCAACCCTAAAGAGCGTGGTTGCCTTCTAGCACAAGTAATCCATGTAACTCACCCTCCCTGATGGTTCACACATTGTGGATCAGCTTCTAGCTCATAAACTCTTAGCCAAAACTGTTTGAACTTCAAACACTTGTGAAACACATGTTTGCTGTGGGAACCAAATTGGTATTCAGGAACTTCCACGTGTTGTAACTGTGAGACACCACCCATCCTGCCAGCCTTAATGTATTCTAAGGAAATACATAAATGTTGCATTCAACTTTATATGTATTCATTCTGTTAATCTTATCACTCATGACTGCAATATTTTCAGCCTTAAAAATACTCATTAATTCACTCGTCTCTTCTCCTGGAGTAGGGGAAATATTAATTCCTGGAAGCTGAGCAAGTTTAGGCCACATTCATGTTGTCAGGTAATATGCTCATGGTAACGTCATTGGGTGGAGGATTTTGACCATGATGCAGAGGCTTCCTGTTTGAAACAGGGGAGGATCTTTACCAGACTGCCCATAAGTACAGTATCGTCAGCTGATGGTGCGTTTCAACAACAAAAAACTTCCCCAGCCATTAAACTGAATGTGATTTGCATCCATGCCTCTGGCACTCAAAATGTTCATTAGAACTATATGAGAAAAGTCAAATAAAAATAAAGAGGAAGTGATGCGTGATTCTGATGTCAAGAATGACGCATTTGTTCCCAGCCCATGAGTGATAGATAAACTGAGCAGGGTCTAAACAATGTGGTCTATGGCAAAATGTGTGGCAGAATTGGACAACTGTGCCAAGGCACACTTTGAAGACATTGAAATGACCTCACTCCATCTTTTATGCTTTTGGTGTGATTCTCACTAGACAGGGGCAAGATTATAATTGATGGGGATTAACGCTTATTAAACACTTTGTCAATGGCACATTGCATCTCATTAATCATCAGTCTCCCATCTTATCAAACTCGCCAAACAAACTTGACATGAGGGAAACTCAACAAGAGATCCAGAGTGAGTACCTGGCAGATTCAGCTCACTGCTTGCCCTGAACAACCTCCATATTAGAAACCAGGCACCATCATCTCAGAGCACTCTCCACAGACACTGGGCACATGTACCCATGTTCATGGACATTGGTACCTGACATGTGCCAGCCTTTAACATGCCCTCATGGCACATCCTCTGCTCCACTTAGAGGGTGTTTCTGTACTTCAACACTGTACCTCGGGCTGAACCAGCAACTATCACTGTAATGCAATAGCAAGGGCACTGTGTGCTGAGGTACATACACCCAGCTCAGGGACTGAACCAGGCTACATTTCCAGGCTCTTTGCTTATTCTCATGGCACCCGCTCAGTTTGAGCCTACCTCACAGGATCCCTGCCTTGCATTGCCTTGCCATTTGTACTTTGCACCCCTCAGCCAGAGATACCAGACTCATATTACCGCTGGCACTCTGTGCCATTTAGTGCAGACACTAAGCAAGGAAGCTTGTCTTGGTTGTTAGCAGGCCTCACACAAGTCAAGGGGGATAGCCTTTGTCAAAGGTCTCCTGCCACAGCAAGTCAAAGCAGCTTCAGAATTCAGTCCAGGCCCTGCTCGAGGAGGTCCCAATCTGGGATAAGCAGCCGAATGATGGGCTTAACTCCTTGTGCCTTACTGTGGGCCCTTAACCCTCCTGGAATGCAAGCGAGGCAGGTATTAAGAAAGATCAACTGAGTGACACGGCTGGAGATGGGAAGGTGGCCTGAGTGAGTGGGCAGGCAGCACAGAGGGCATGTAGAGTTTATAGTGTCGAGAGCTGTGATGGGTGACAGTGTGTGGAGAAGCTGTTGCAGGCAACAGTGAGTGTGGTAAAGCATAATCCTTGGTGGAGGTGGGTACAGTAGCTACCTAGCAGAGGTGGGTAGCAGAAATAGAATGAGAGTGAGGTATGGCACTGTGGCACTTACTGTGGCAGAGTGGAGTATGACCTTCATCCTGCAGTGCGGGGCATTCCTTCAGATAGCTGAGACTGCTTTAAACCAGGACCAGGCTGGCTTGGTCTGGTGTTGTAGCCTCCACTGCTGGTCCCAAGGAGGAGGAAGTCTTGCATTGGCACCTCCATCACCCACTCCAGCAGAAATTCCAGGTCCCTGCCCACAAACCAGGATGCCAATTCCCCGACCTCCCATGCCCTGGGCAAGTGTCAGGAGCCATGCAAGGCTGATTCAAACTGATTCAGTGCTGTTGGGAAGCACAATGAGCCTTTAAAGATGACAAAGGCAGAAGGAAAGTTCCTGGATATCCGCTGACTGGTGAGTTCTGGGATTGGTGCAGAGTAAGATGCGGCCAACATCGGACATGAGAAACACCGTACTGAGCTAGTAGGTAATTAAGGAGTGAATTCAGTAAGATAATACTGAGAAAACTCACTCAGCCTCATGGCAAGACACTCTCCAAAAGATTCACTGTAATTCAGGCTTGGCCAAAACAAATATAACATGGAATCCCTCGTTACAACCCGATCTCATTTTCACAGGCCTGATGGGAAGAATGGTGACATTGGCAGCAGTACTCCACTGAAATGGACTGCTACCTCCACAGAACAAAGCAGAAATCTATCATTGAAAGCTGCCATTAATGATTCAGCATTGCCCCAGAGGGATGTGCTGTTGCAGCACCACCTACACATTGCTCCCCACCCCAGTCCCAAGACTGCAATCAATCGGAAATCAATTGAATTGATGAGAACCTCTGCTCTTCAGCTATTAAAGAAATACAAATGATTGAATGTGATGTAACAAAGTTTTTAAGTGCTGTACTGACTATAAAATCACTGCTAAGCATCCTCACAATGTTAAATCTGTGAAATATGATACTTCTCAAAAGCTCAAAAAGGTAATACTTTTTCAAAAAAAAGTTTGTCGACCAGTTTTTTTTAGCTTCTGCTTTAACCCAATCCTAATTATGTATTAGTTGTATGTGAAAAGTCCCCTGTAACAGGCCGCTTAGCTGCTTGGTAACATCACTGTTGCTGCATGCCAAGGCATTCTCTAGACTTGGCTCCAGCTTTAAACTAGTCCAGGAAAGGTTAAAACCATGTCACAGAGATTGTCCACCCTCTGCATGAAAAAGTTGCCCCTTAGGTCTCTTTTATACCTTTCCCCTCTCACCCTAAACCTATGCCCATTAGTTCTGGACTCCCCCACCCCAGGGAAAAGACTTTGCCTATTTACCCTAACCATGCCCCCTATGATTTTGTAAACCTCTATAAGGTCACCCCTCAGCCTCCGACGCTCCAGGGAAAACAGCCCCAGCCTATTCTGCCTCTCCCTATAGCTCAGATCCTCCAACCCTGGCAACATCCTTGTAAATCTTTTCTGAACCCTTTCAAGTTCCAAATAATGGCAATCAAAAGGTTAAAAAGCCACAGGTATTTAAATATTGAGACTGTTCTTACATATTTTATTTTGCTTCCATGCTCAATGAAACTTTGGCATAAAGATGTTGCTTTTACAAAGAAGATCCAATACTGGAAAAGGCTAAAATATCTGTCTTCTCATCTTTCACGCTGTCTGCAATTAGAAAAAAAATGATATCTCTTTATGCTCATACACAAAGCAGCTAATCACACCTTTCATGGATTTGAAATGTATTTTCACAGGCAGCACAGCTCTCTCTGGGAAAATGATGAGACTGTCTCGGGGTGCTGGGACTAGTCAGAGAGCCAGAACAGAGCTCGACAGACCATTCTGTTAATATTATGACTTAGATCTCTGGATCTATACGATAATAGGTACTGGATATGACTTCTTCTGCCACCATTGACCCACATCATCTGAAAACCAGACAAAACACTGGAAGAAACATCACACCCCAAATGTTATAACCTCAAAAGAAGTTTAAAGACCAGATGGTTGATCATTTGACTGGTGGATGTTAAAAAGTTCTTCAAACAGTGCCCTAATCCACAACAGGTCACACCGACTACTCACAAGGGGGTAATGCTTTTCACAGAAAACTCCAGTATAAGTTACCTTTGATGGTACTTTAAGACGCCTAATCAAAATCAGTTGCGACTATTCTAAGTGGCTACCCCAGCAAGTTCTTTTTCATATTATACACTATGCTAATTAAAGTAACAAGTAAAAGGTGCAAAGGAATCGAGAGGAAAACAAAGGGAAATACCGTCGTGTTGTTTCCAGTCTGAACTGAGCTTGTCAAAACCAGTTTGCCAAACAGAAAGGTTTCTTTTTGAAATGATCGCATTAACATTGAGGTCTGCAGAAAGGTCATACCTTAAAAAAAGAACAAAAGTGGGTAAGCACCACAACGTTGTCAGGAATGAATCAATGTGCTAAAAAAGGTCTGTGAAAGAAAGGCCTAAAATCCGGATAGTACTTCCACATAATATCCCAATGAAGAAGTCTACTTGGTTAAATGAAGATATTGCAAATATTTTCAAAGCTATTTATGAGGGCGTAGTAGTTTGAAAAGCCTTGTGCTTAAATCCATCTTAAATACAACATCAAGAACCATATTTAGAATATCAAATGTGCCTGTAAAAATGCTATTTATGTATAATTACTCATAGCTGAACTTCACCTGCATTTACTAGTCTCTTCTGAAATGACATTAGCAGCTGTCAGTCTCCAACATAACACATTCCTTTAATTAACAGTTAAATTATCATCCCTTGTTGTCTCATCAGCTTTCATTATCTTCGGTGTGCCTTGCAATCATTGCAGAGCTCATTACCATTTCTAATGGCACTACCGAGGCACCAAGAGGCAAGAAATAATGAAGAGGAATGATTTTTAACCATACAAAAGTACCCACATACAGCAAGGAGTTCACAGTCAGTTAAATAGCAGCAAGACCTAGCAATCTACTCCATATGTGATCTGGACGTTGCTGAAATGGTTGGGAAATTGTCACTTTGCAGATAAAGGGACAAGTCAGCTACATGACAGGTACTGGCATTTTAACACATCCACACCAGTGAACCAAAGAATTGGAGAATTAAGTGCACCTAACTCATTGGCAATGTCCAATCTGGGAATAATCAGGCACACACAAATCTGGATACATTGCCTGACGCTGCAGTTAGATTGAGCATAGTTCACTGAACAGATGAGCTCCTAGATTCAATCTGTCTGACATATTGCTAGTTAGCCACCAGACCTCTTCTGTTTCACCCCGGAACATAGCTGCTCAGATGTTTGTAGACTTATCTGACAATCTTTCAGTTTGGAGTGAATATCTGTTTTACCTGTGGGCAAGGTGCATCCTTCTCTGACAAGGGCATAACTAATGGAACATGAGGAATAAGTCTCCTACACATAAATCAGTCAAGTACCCAAGATCAATCTGTAGTTGTTATTAAAAGAAATGCTGGATCTGCTTACATACTGACAACAAATTGTCTCTCCACCCTTGTCCAGTCTATAATTCTTCACATGCAGATCACAGGTAACACTACCACATGGGATGAGTCCATAAGGTGGGAAACTGGGAACAATGTCAAGTCTGTGAGACGGAACAGGGTCATACCAAAATGCTGCCAATTGGGTCAGGTACTGCAGTAAACAACATTAAAACAAATCTCAAATATAAGATGAGCATTTCACTAACTAGCATTCTCATTAGCATTCCTCAAGGTAAACAGGGCTCCATTAAACATGGAGTGCCTATAGTCTAAAAGGTGAATAAATATGGCAATGTCTCCTTTACAATTCAGCACAAAATGCTGTGGATTGAGTTCTGTACAAATTCATTCAGTACAATAGAGCTTAAAAGAGACATGAAGTTGCAGCTTTTTGTCTCCCACTCATTAGGGTGGAAACACAAGAAAACCAAATCCAGAAAGGGAACAAAACGTGACACAGCATAAGGAGAGCGGGTTAGTTGGTTATACTGTGTTCGATGTGGGCGTGCAGCAGGAACTGTTAAATTCCATTGAAGCAAATCAACTCTAACTGTTCAAGGTGTTGGCCTAGGGATGCAGCAGAGATTATTAGTCATTTACTTAGTCCTTTCCTTATTGAGAAAGATGCAATGTGTGGACATGTTCCTTTTGCCTTGAGAGAAGAGGACCCTGAGTGTGAATACATGTAACTTTTAGCACACACAAGGCATGACAATTAATCTTAAATTGTAATGCTCAGAACAGTCAGGATTATTTAGTAAATGTTGTCCAAAAGTGCATTCCCACCTAGTGTTGGATATTATGTTCTAGTTTTTGCAGGTTTGGGCTGATTAAACAGTTGGCATGTTGCTCACTGTAGACAGTCAAAGGAATATGTTATTTATTATGATCTGTCAGTGATGAGGATGTGCAACCTTTAATACTTGGCACCATACAGGCACTGAAATCAACATGCCACATTACTCATTTAGATTAGATCACTTACAGTGTGGAAACAGGCCCTTCGTCCCAACAAGTCCACATCGACCTGCCGAAGCGCAACCCACCCAGACCCATTTCCCTACATTTACCCCTTTAACCTAACACTATGGGCAATTTAGCATGGCCAATTCACCTAAACTGCACATTTTGGACTATGGGAGGAAACCGGAGCACCCGGAGGAAACGCACGCAGACACGGGGAGAATGTGCAAACTCCACACAGTCAGTCGCCTGAGGTGAGAATTGAACCCGGGTCTCTGGCGCTGTGAGGCAACAGTGCTAACCACTGTGCCACCGTGCCACCCATTTGTTTGACGTGACCAGAATGGAGGCACAAAATCAATGTTAATTCGGACTCCCGATTGCTGCCTCGGATCCTTTAACCTCTGTCAGACTGTCACACATATTTACTTATTTAAAGCATCTTGTCAGAAATCTAGCCTTTAACCTGCTTGTAAAGCCACAGTGTTGATCAGTTTCTGGTCAATCCTAGAGCTCAAGGATGGTGATAGCGGGGGTCTCAGTGGTAGCAACGCCACTGAATGTCAAGGGCAATCTTTAGATTCTATCATGTTGGAGATGGTCATTACCTCGCACTTGTCAGTCCAAGCCTAGATATTGTCCAGATCTTATTGCTTTTGACCATGGATTGCTTCAGTATCTGAGGAACCATGAATGGCGCTGAACATTATGCAATCATCAGTAAACATCCTCACTTCTGACCTTGTAAGTACATTATGTGGAGGTACTGGTGTTGGATGGGGGTATACCAAGTATAAAAATATAAGAGCTAGGAGCAGGAGTAGGCCATCTGGCCCTTCGAGCCTGCTCCGCCATTCAATAAGATTTTTTCATAGCCTCAGCTCCACTTACCCGCCCTCTCACCATAACCCTTCATTCCTTTATTGCTCAAAAAAAATCTACCTTAGCTTTAAAACTGTTTATTGAAGTGGTGTCAACATTCTCTCAATTTCTATCTTATCTATTCTGTTCATAATTATATATGTTTCTACAAGGTGCCCCCTCGTTCTTCTGAATTCCAATGAATATAATCCCAGTCTACTCAGTCTCCTCTCAGAAGCCAACCCCATCAACTCCGGAATCAACCTCGTGAACCTCCTCTGCACCCCCTCCTGTGCCAGTACATCCTTCCTTAAGGAGACCAAAACTGCCCACTCCAGGTGTGGCCTCACCAGCACCTTGTATAGCTGTAACATTACCTCCCTCCTTTTAAACTCAATCCCTTTTATGGAAGAATAGACATCAATGAAGCAGCTGGAGATGGTTGGGCCTAAGACACTACATTGAGGAACTCCTAAAGAGATGTCCTGTAACTGAGATAACTGACCTCCAACAATCACAACTCGCCTCCTTTCTGCTAGGTATGACTCCAACCAGGGGAGAGATTTCCTCCGTAACCATAGATAGAGGTTTGTTCGGGCTTCTTGGTGTCACACAATGTCAAATGTAGCCTTGATATCAATATCATTCACTCTCACATCATCTCCTGAATTCAGCTCTGTTGTCCATGTTTGAACTAAGGCTGTAATGAGGTCAGCAGCTGAGTGGCCCTGGCAGTACCCAAACTGGGTATCACTGACCAGGTTACTGCTGAGCATGTGCTACTCGGTGATATCTTCCATCACTTCCCTGATAAAGGAGAGTAGACTGATTGAGCAATAATTGGCTGGGTTGGATTTGTCCTGCTTTTTGTGAACAGGACATACCTGGGCAATATTCCACATCATTCGGGTCAATGCTAATGTTGTAACTGTATTAGAACAGCTTGGCTAATGGAGCTGCAAGTTCTTGAGCACATGTCTTCAGTACTATTGTAAGGATGTTGTCAGGGCCCAAAGCCTTTGCGGTATCCAGTGCCTCCAAGCATTTCTTGACATCACGTGGAGTGAATCAGTTTGACTGAAGTCAGGCATCTGGGACGCCAAGGACCACTGAAGGGGGCCGAGATGGTTCAGAGGCTCAGTACTTCTGCCTGAAAATTGTTGTAAATGTTTATCTTTTGCGCTGATAGGGCTGAGTTCCCCCATCATTGAGGATAGGGTTATGTGTGAAACCTCTTCCTCCAGTGAGTTGTTTAATTGTACACCACCATTCACAACTCAATGCAGCAGCACTACAGAGCTTAGGTCTGATCTCTTGGTTGTGGAATCCTTTAGCTCGATCACTTGCAGCTTCGGCTGTTTTGCACTCAAGGAGTGCTATGTTGGAGCTTCACCAGGTTGTCACCATATTTTTAGGTATTTCTAGTGCTGCTCTTGGTCTGCCCTCTTGCACTCTTCATTTAATGTCTGATTCCCTCAAACATGGCTCCACACTGAGAATGCAGGACCACAAAATTATTTCTTTGCTTATGACTCAACAGTCATGCCATTTTAACATTACAGGGACTATATAAGGGTAAGGATTTTGTTCACAATATTTCCAAACTATATTTAAACTCCAATTGACTTTTCTCCAAAGCCAATCTTTGAAACCTAGTTTATTCCTATGCTGGTCCTTTCACTGTAATTCTCCAGAGCAGAATGTTGATTGTCACTGTTCATTCTGATTTCGTGTTTCTTTTTTGTTGGGTAAGTCTTGATAGCATATCATTCTTTACCCAGAATGTTTCCAGGATAGTGGATCGCACCACTTTCAAACTTGTATCTATTCTCTGAAATTGGTTCTCTGAACAAATGCCTTTACATTATGCTGCATGTAAAATTGGACTGGCTACTCAACCCATGTTGTGGTATGACAGACTATTGCAATGGGCTAAACACTGACCCCCCCCCCCCCCCCCACTTTATTGTTTTGAGTTCAAATACAGCTGAAATTGATGCCAAGGAAGCGTTCTGTCTGCTCAGTATAAAATTGTCCTTTACGAAGGAGGCAATTATACACTCCCCAGCATTGATGAAGGTTGCAAGGGACACATGCAGAAAGAAGAATGATCAACCAGCCTGCTGCTTTGCCATCCCCTCCTCCACCTGTCCCTCACATTACATTCGACATGTACCAGTGAGAAAGCACCAGTGAGTCTGCCTTCTCTTTGGACGATTTGGAGGTGTCGGTGTTGGACTGGGGTGTACAAAGTTAAAAATCATACAACACCAGGTTATAGTCCAACAGGTTTCATTGGAAGCACACTAGCTTTCGGAGCGACGCTCCAGACAATCACCTGATGAAGGAGCGGCGCTCCGAAAGTTAGTGTGCTTCCAGTTAAACCTGTTGGACTATAACCTGGTGTTGTGTGATTTTTCTCTTTGCACAATTGACACCCTTCAGTTGCCACTTATGGCCCTGTTTATGTTTTAATTGGGATGATGGGGAGGGAGGGGAAACATGCCAACAAATCGGCCATCTTGCCACTTTCCCAACTCAGGGCAAAAAGCAGATAGCAATCAGTGCATCTCCTTTTTGTGGGGTTACCCATGTCCATCAGGGGCATCCCACCAAGCTGCTACCCTCCTTTTTGTCTCTCCTCTGGCCTCTCAAACCTGAGCCATTGCCATCACCTTCCCCAACTTTCTGGGTTTACCAGTGAGGTCAGTGCCTATAGGTCTTTTTATCAGTTATCTCTAGTAGTCCCAAAAGTGGCCACCACTGGGACAACTGACCTGTCAGCCAGCAGCTCCCAAATGTCCTGTCACGGGGCGGGGGGGGGGGGGTGCAGAAGTCCCATTGTTGCCCTGTTAAAGCTGTTCCCGGTGCTTTATTATGGGGGGGGGGGCAGCCCTTTAAAGTTGACATCTCACAACCAAATGTTTTATTAGAGAAGGGGAATTGAGCAATAAGATTCACCTCAATGTATGTTTGGTCAGAGACAGTCCAGTTCTTAGTCGGCATAGCAGAGAGCACAAAATTAAGATTGTCATTGACAATTTCACAGAAACTAATACACAATTGCACTGATGGGTTCAGGGAGGGCTTTTCTGTAGTTGGTGCTAGATATATTGTTTCATATCTTTTCCCCAGGGTAGGGGAATCCAAAACTAGAGGGCACGGGTTTAAGGCAAGAAAGGAAAAGATTTAAAAGGGTCTGGAAGGGCAACCTTTTCACGCAGAGGGTGGTGCTTATATGGAATGAGCTGCCAGAGGAAGTGGCAGAGATAGGTACAATTACATCATTTGAAAGACATTTGGACTGATACATGGACAGGAAAGGGACATGGGCCAAACCAAGGCAAATTGGATTAGTTCAGTTTAGGAGACGTGGTCGGCATGGACGGGTTGGGCCGAAGGGCCTGTTTCCATGCTGTATGCCTCCATGACTCTATATGGATAATGTGAAGCTTTATTTTGTATCAATATGATCTATCTGACATGAAGTGCCAACAATCTGAAAGGATTTCATTCTCAGACAGTAATTTCTCTCACCTCAAATTGAAAATACACTGTAATGTTCAAAAGAATTATTGTAAAATACAACCATTCCATATTTGTACATCTACATCAAAAATAAATGCTCATTATCTGAATGATGTAAGACAGACATTGGATTAACCAGGGAGAATACCACGCACCACAAATAGCTTCCCAATAAAAAATAAGCATCAATCACAATTTAATCAAAAAAATCATAGTGCTGTAAGATGATATTTATTCAGGGAGTAGAAGCAGTTTTATCATGCATTCTTGACAACATGGGTTTTATGTAGAGACAGATTATACCATAACTGCCATAACACTCGGGTCTTGACTACTCTTGAGTCCTTTGCTCCTGTAAAGTCTGCAATTTCAGGAAACTGTCCAAAATTGGGTTGAGTACTGCAAGGATAACCAAAGATCTCCACTTCAGGTGAGTTCAGTTCTGGAAAAGACAGCTATCTAATTTAGCATTGGCTCGAATATGGCCTTCACTGGCCCAGATCATTTTATGCTAACTCAGCACACTCACACCTACTGAATTCAGACAGCAAAAGAGAAAATACTTCTCAGGAAAAAGGGGCAGCACAATGGCTCAGTGGTTAGCACTGCTGCCTCACAGCACCAGGGACTCTGGTTCAATTCCAGCCTTGGACAACTGTCTATGTGGAATTTGCATATTCTCCCTGTTTCTGTGTGGGTTTCCTCCCAAAGTCCAAAGATGTGCAGGTTAAGGGGATTGGCCATGATAAATTTCCCATAGTGTCCAGGAATGTGTAGGTGAGGTGGGTTAGCCAAGGAAATTCAGGGTTGCAAGGATAGGGTGCGATGCTCTTCGGAGGGGTGTTGCAATGGTCTCTTTGGGGTAGCACAATGGCTCAGTGGTTAGCACTGCTGCCTCACAGTGCCAGGGACCCGGGTTCGATTCCAGCCTTGGGTGACTATCTGTGTGGAGTTTGCACATTCTCCCCGTGTCTGCGTACGTTTTCTCCGGGCGCTCTGGTTTCCTCCCACAGTCCAAAGATGTGCAGGTCAGGTGAATTGGCCATGCTAAATTGCCCGTAGAGGTAGGTGCATTAGTCAGGGGTAAATGTCGGGAATGGGTCTGGGTGGGTTACTCTTCCGAGGATCGGTGTGGCTAGTTGGGCTGAAGGGCCTGTTTTCACACTGTAGGGAATCTAATCTAAAAGAATAATGTGATACAACAAAAGTTCTTTCCTATTCAGATAAGTGCCAAGTAATGCCTGTCCCCAACAAGAGAGAAACTAATGATCTTCCTTTGATATTCAACGGTCATACCATCACTGAAATCTCCAAGTATCAACACCTTGGGGATTACCAATGACCAGAAACTGAACTGGATCAGCTATATCTATACTGACCAACAACAACACGTGAGAGGGGGAAAACATCAGAGTCAAGTAACTTAAGCCCTGACCCACCAAAGCCTGACAAACATCCACAAGCTGCAAGTCACGCAGTTGATGTAATAATTCCCATTTGTCTGCATAGGTGCAGCCCTAACAGTTCTCAAGAAGCTTGACATCACACATGACAAAGCATCTGCTTAACTGGTACCCTCACCATGACCATTTGAGATTTACCAGGCTCTTATCTTACTGTTACATTATTCTCGACATGTTCTTCTCTCTTAAAACCTTATTAACTTCTCCCATACTGTGCTATTTATACCCAGTGAGGAATACTTTCATGACATAATCGCAAGGTTGCTGCTGGGTCCGAAAGCACTTGCACGACACATGAAAATATTTTTTAAACAGCAGGGCTTTAGATATTAATATATACATGCAACATGAATTCTGCTACATGACAGAGTTTATTTATTTACTTTGAAAAACTTGTGGCTGCTGATTGAAAAACAATAGCATTTCTATTTACAAAATAAATCTGTGAGAACTTACACACACCCTTAAAAAAACAACGTAACTGAGGAAAATAAAGCAACTGTTGTTTATTTCAAACAAGTTAATCATTCCAAAAAAAGCAACCATTCCTGCAATTGTGTAACAGTTCCTGCTGTCCTTTATCACATTTATCTTATTGTAAATAATTTAGGGGTACGAAACAAAAGGAACATCATACTCATCAGATGAAGGGACAAATATTATGCAGATCGAAGTAATATTAGTACGACTTTCATAGGTATGCTGTAGCAGTAATTAAATTGAACATTATGAGGAATAAAACAACACTATATTTACAGTGACTAATCATTATTATTATATGCTCACAAAATACTTATTTGTTTTACTGTTAACATAAAGGTTACTTAAGAGATGTGTTAATCCATTAAACTGACATTTCATTCATAAACAATCTCAAAACTACGTAATTTTGATTTCAAGCCTCAGAGACAATAAACCTGCTTCCCATTTGATGCTTTTTATACATCAACGGCAGCCAGGAGACAGGAAAGAGGAAGTACAGTTTCGAATAAGAAACTATAATTAAAGCTCTGCATTTGTGCATTATGGCTAATCTTTCCAAAACAATATTTTACATGTGATCCTTGCTCGCTCAGTTGATTAAAACAGAAAGACCCAGGAGTTAATCTTGGTCGATCTTTCACTGATTTCAGTTAGGGTTATGGTGAGAGAGCTGCAATATCTGTATGTTAGGATGGTGAGGTGTATATTAATCTTCCTTTCTTAAATGAAAACCCAGGACAGGAGGGGAGAAGGACAAACAAAATCATTAATAGTCAGTAATACCAAGAGCAAAAGTTAAGGCTGGTGGAGATGTGAGCCTCCAGTGAAGTGTCGGTGTTCAGTCCCGCTTGCTGGTTATCTGTCATGGTCTGTTGTGGTGGGTGATATCATTTCCTGGTTCTGTTTCTGAGAGGTTGGAAAATGGGGTCCAAAACGATATGCTTGTTAATGGAATTCTGGTTTGAAAGTCAGGCCTCTAGGAATTCCCATAGATGTCTTTGTTTAGCCTGCCCCAGGATGGATGCTTTGTCCCAGTCGAACTGATGCCCCTCTCCGTCTGTGCGTATGGATACCAGTGATAGCTGGTCATGTCCTTTTGTGGCTAGTTGGTGTTCACATATCCTGGTGGCTAGTTTCCTGCCTGTCTGTCCAATGTAGTGTTTGTTGCCGTCCTTGCAAGGTATTTTGTACATGACATTCATTCTACTGGCTGTAGGTACAGGGTCCTTTAAATTCATCAGGAGCTGTTTCAGTGTGATGGGAGGTTTATGGGTTACTATGATACCGAGGGCCTGGAGTAGTCTGGTCGTCACCTCTGAGATGTCTTTGATATATGGCAGGGTGGCTAGAATCTCTGGGCATGTTGTGTCCTCTTAATTAGGTCTGTTTGCAGGAATCAGCAGACTGCGCTTATCCGGTACCTGTTGTTCCTGAATACGCCGTACAGGTGTTTTTCCTCGGCTTCTCTTAGTTCCTGGGTGCTGCAGTGTGTTGTGGCGCATTTACATAATGTCCTGATGAATCTTTATTTGTGGGTGTTATGATGTAGTTGAGTATCTGGTCTGTATGTGTGGCTTTCCTGTAGACGCTGGTCTGCAGTTCTCCATTGGCTTTTCATTCTACTGTGATATCTAGGAAGAGAGTCAACTATTGTTTGCTTCCTCTTTGGTAAACTTTATAGCAGTAAGGATATTGTTTCTGTGTTTGTGGGTTTCTTCTAGTTTGTTGCATTTCATGATGACAAAGGTGTCATCCACATAGCGGATCCAAAGCTTGGGCTGGATCATGGGAAAGACTGTTCTTTCTAACCTCTGCATAACTGCTTCAGCTATAAATCCTCATATTGGGGATCCTATAGGTGTCCCATTGATTTTTTTGTAGGTCTTGTTTTTGAAGGTGAAGTGGGTTGTAAGGCACAGGTCCAGTAGTTTGAGGATGATGCTGTCCTTGCTGATGGAGTCGGTGCTGTCTGGTGTTGGTCGTTGGTTCATCTGACAGTGAGGCCAGTGTTTCTGTGGCTTGGGTGATGTTTACTGATTTGAATTAGGCTGTCACATCAAAGGAAACCATGACCTTGTTGTCCTCTACCTTGGTGTCTTTGATGATGCTAAGGAATTCCTGGGTGGAGTGGATGGAGTGCCTGAGTCTTCTACTAGGTATTTCAGTTTATGTTGCAGCTCCTTTGCTAGTCTCTATGTCTGTGCACTGGGAAGTCAGACTATGGGTCTGGGGGGGGGCTTAGTTTATGTACTTTTGGTAATCTGTAGAAGCGGGGTGTGTTGGATCCTTCAAGTTTCATTCTTTGGAGGTCTGTCTTGTTAATTTCACCTGCTTTGTGAAGTTTCCTCAGGGATGCTGTAATGCGGTTTTCTAGCTGTGGAGTCGGGTCCATTGCCACCTGTTGGTAGGTGTCGGTATCTGCGAGTACTGTTTGCTTTTTCAATGTATTGTGTTCTGTTCAGGATGATGATCATGTGTGCTTTGTCTGCCAGTAGGATCATGATATTTCTGTCCTTTTCCGAGTTCTTCCAGGGCTTTCCTTTCCTGTGTGTTAAGGGCGTTCCCTTTGTTCTTCCTGCTTAGTGTTGGTGCTACTGTCTGTCTGATGGCCTGCTGGGTTTCTTCTGTGAGCCCATTATCTTTCAGGATAGATTCTAGTGTTGCTAGGAAATGCTTTTTATCCGTGTCTCTGTGGCTGAAGTTCATCCCTTGTACTAGGGCAGCGTTTTCAGTGTTTGAGAGTGGTTGGTCAGACAGGTTCTTTATCAATCTCTGAATTGTCTGTGTCTTTGCTGTGCGAGAGCTTGGACAGCTTTTCTTGTGGGGCTAGTTGTTTCTTCATCTTGGTTTGCTGTTGTTTGAAGTTGATGGCTCGATTATAGCGTACTTGTCCAATCATTGTCAGTCACGTTAGCGTACAGAGTTTCTCGGCGTGAAACCTCTCATTCGTATTTGTGGAGTCGGTGTAGGCAGAAGAAAAGCTGTCCAAGCTCTCCCACAGCAGCCACACGGACAATTCAAAGACTTGGATAAAGAACCTGTCTGACTGACCACTCGCAGACACTGAGAAAGCCGTCTGAGTATGGGGTTTGAAGCTCAACCACAGGGACATAGAGAAAAAAGGACTTCCTTACAGCGCAGGCAGATAAACAAATTACAAATAAACATTATATTGCAGTAGCTCAGCTCAGGGGCTTCTATACATGGTCTGACCACCCACGCTAGACCCCAGTCTAACAACTGTCCTTCTCTCCAAGCCTCCAGTCCACTCTGCACTGGCTCTCAGCTCCTCGGGGGTAAGGAGCCTACAGTACAATTTTCATCTTATTTAATATGCAGGTAAAGATGCGTGGCGAGAATACATAGAACATACAGCACACAATAAAGTCTCCCCAAGTTTCCAGTGAATTTACAAGTGCAAGTTACTAAATCCACACTAAGTTGTGAGTTTGAATGTAATGAAAAACCAGTAAACTAACCACAGGAACTGTGTTTAAACCTCACACCTTTCTTACGGTGGACTTTATAACTTTACTTTGTCTGACAGACAATGTGGCCTAGGTTACAGGGAAAAGGCTGGACTTTACTCAAGTTAAAGATGGAGCTGGAAGGTGATGGGAGGGGAACGCATGAGCACCAGTTTTAACTCCTGAGGTATGGCTACCCACTGGATGGCCAACTGTGCCAATTTTCCACCCAATTAAAGGGCAGCAAATGCCCTGCCATCCTTTGTCCAGCACTAGGAGGAATTGCCACTGTATTGGAGAGGAGCAGAAGGATCACTTTTATGGATGCCTTTTGGCCCAAGAAAGGGCACCTGGCATCAATGGCTGTCCATACTGCCACCCTGCTGTTGATGGATGCCTATCCTGCTGCTCAACCCCATCACGAGGGCATGCCTACCAGCACATAGCTCCCTAAAGGAAACAACTCGCACAATCTTTGAACGTTCCTCAGTTTGGAAGCACCTTTTCCTTTGTGTCAGATATGACTACTACCAAATGTGGCACTGCCAGGCAGCAGGGGTCCCTCATAGAACTGCCAACTCTGGAAAAGCAGTCTGCCATCCTCAACTGGATGGTCGTCCAGTCGGTGCTCTCTTCACTGCCTGCCGCCAGTAAAATGCAGTTAAGATCCTCTTGCCACAAGAACTGCTTTTGGTGTGGCTCATGTTTCAAGATTTCAGCTGGCATGCACCTTTTTTATTTCATATTCTCCATTACTCTCATCATCAGGGATTGCTGGCTTTCATTTCATTACCTTAGCCTGTGTAGGAATGTACCTAACTGTAACTGCACCATCTCCGCATTAAATACCACTCACTGTTCTGTTACAGTAACTTGCAGCCAGCTTTTGGTTTTGTTTTCTGTTGACCCGATTCCCTCCCATCCCATTGAAGTTAGCTCTCTCAATTTAGAGGCTTTACTTTGGATTGCTCCTTGTTCTTCTGCTAATCTAAACCTTATAATAATTGTGCTTCCCCAAATGTTCCTCAGAACAGATCTAGCAATGCCTTCCTAGTTCAACTGACAACATACTGGTTAAGGAGGCTGTTCTGAACACAGTCCGATAGGATTTTCTCTGCGATCAGTGCTTGCAGATATACTGACCAAGTATCACAAGGAAGCTTGCTGATGCTGTTAGCATACAGAAATGACCTGTGAGTAAACCGGTAGTTTTAAAGAGTTTTGCAAACATGTGGGAAGGAAGAAAGAGGACAGCATTGCAGTAGATAATGAATTACAGAAAAATAAGTCTAAATTCATTTGGAGTAGAACAGATAGAGGTCAAGATGTTCCCCATTGGAAAAATAATGGGGCTGCTTTCAGTGAATGGCATTCAGCTGATTTGAAGAGAATTACAAAAGATCTGGGAGTGGTCATGTAACCAATAATTATCATGTTTAGACTGTTACACTTTGTTGAAGAGCCAATTGAATGACTCAAAATGTTTTTCAACTTTTCCATTGTTTTCCCTGAAGTTGCTAAGTTTCCAACATCAATAATAAGGCTTTAAGAGTGATTTTAAAATGTATATGTTTCATAACAACGTGACTAAACTTATCAACTTAATTATCTTGCCTTCCTTTTAATGCAATCACTCAAGATTTTTGTTTTATGAGTTCAGTGGAGGTATCATAAAAACTTGGAGTGGAGGTGACGTGAGTCTCAGTCATTGCTTACGAGCCAGTGAAAAGCCCTGGTTACCCATTTTTTGGGACAGCTTGGTACATTCTATGCCAGTCAGGCACTTAACAGGCCTCCACCCAGGATGAAAGACCCAGAGTCTGGAAAACCTGTTCACCAAGAGTTGTCATCAAATCATCTTTCGGATGTCACAAGCTAAAAGAGAAGAATTTGCTTGTCATGCTCATTGTGTTGTATCTCCCACCACTGTGGCAGAAATATAAATCCTGATCTGGGCAACACTTGGCCACTTAAGGCACTCAGTATGCAGGAGGATGTGAAGGCTGTCCACTGGCATAACGATGATGGAGCAGGGAAGGTGGGAGGGTTCCCATTTACCACCCTAGTGCCCAACTGACTGCACCTCACTGGAGACGAGGCCACAGTCAAATCAATCATGAGCTTATCAAGCTCAAAATGCCATATCGTCTCTTCCTGCTCCTAATTCTTAGCTTCATATAGTTGACCCATTCCAGCATCTTGATATTCCCTTAGCTGTGGTCTTAGTCACAAACTGATTATGATGCTCCATTGCACAGGTTCCTGGATGAATGCACACTGCAACTTATGCTAATACATCTGTGTGGAAACTTCAGAAACTTAATGAGTTACATTGCAAATGAAACTGAAAGTCACTGTATTTAGGGGCGGCACAGTGGCTCAGTGGTTAGCACTGCTGCCTCATAGCACCAGGGTCCCAGGTTCGATTCCAGCCTTGGGTGACTATTTGGAGTTTGCATATTCTCCCTGTGTCCGTGTGGGTTTCCTCCCACAGTCCAAAGATGTGCAAGCCGGGTGAATTGGCCATGCTAAATTGCTCATAGTGTTATACATAGTGTTAGGTGCATTAGTCAGAGGGAAATTGTCTGGGTAGGTTACTCTTCAGAGGGTCGGTTTGGGCTGAAGGGCCTGTTTCCACACTGTAGGGAATCTAAACTAAAAAAAATACAGCATCCAACCTGTCAGTGAATGGGTACCCAGCTGTTCAAAATGGAGGTGACATATGAATATTCTGTGCTGAAAGGGTGCCACACAGTTTGTTGATATCCAGTGTAGGGCCCGTATGTCAAACAGGCATTCTTGGCAAGACTGGTGCAATGCCAGTGCCTTCTGGGCACAATCTGTTAGTTATACGCTTCATAGAAATTATGTCTTATAAAGTAATGAATAACAGATATATTTAATATCAAAAATGAAGTTGAGAATATTAAAGTAGAACTGTGCACACTTCACCACACTGAGAATTCTGCAATAGTACACCAAGCTTCTACATAGTTAAAGCACAGTGTTAATAACCCCGTCACTCTCTAGTATCCCAGTGGCTCTCATGAGTAGGTTGCTTCCAGCGTTACTAAGCAGTGTGTGAAAGAGCAAATCAATGTGTTTAATGATCCGTCCACCAGAAACTGAGAACCATTTCGCTTGCAATAGACTTCACAATTCCTTTCAGTTCTCATAAAGAATGAACGGCTTTTGCCCGAAATGTCGATTTTCCTGCTCCTCGGATGCTGCCTGACCTGCTGTGCTTTTCCACCACCACTCTAATCTTAACTCTAATCTTGAGCATCTTCAATACCCACCTCCGCCTAAAGAATGAATATATCATGAGAATCCTGCAAGACAAGTAAAACCGAAAATCACTGCATTTGTGTAAAATACAGCATCTGGCCTAGATGTTCATTGTCAGTGGGTAAGAATGTTCAAAATGGGGTAGGTTGGGCATGCTCTGTGCTGAAAGCAAGGCACTCACCTGACTGATATTGATATTCATGTGTAAACTGAAACATGCACTGGATCTTTTGCATATGAGCAATATTGGCTGTCCCAAACCTAGCTGACAATGGTTCTGTTGCATTCAGCATAAACGAGCCTACATTCGGCTTGATCGATGGTCAGTAAAGGCACGATTGGAGGAGCTGCGGTTTCTTTTCTCTCTAGTTTCACAGCAATCCCAAGGCCTGATTTTACATGAGCCCTTGGGTTCATGGTGTCTGGTTGTGCTCCCAGTGCCCTAACCATTTCATGCCTGTAAACAGGTGGAAACAAATTCCGATGCTCTTTCCTAAAAGACGTTTTAAAAATATCGATACAGCAGTAGACATTTCACTTTTCAAGGTCTTCCTGCATTCAGTGATGATTTGTCGCCAGACTCCATCAACCTTCTTGAATCAATATCCCTCAAACTCTTCAGCTACCAAAAGTTCATTGATCCTGGACCTTTATATTATTAATTGAGCTAGCATTTCAAATAAAGCACTCCTTCATATTTTATATCCCAGGAAATACAATGCGTTTGTACAACGTTTGTATACAACTTTTATATAACGGAGAACCTTAAAAACATTCTGGTGAATCTTCTTAGCAGTCTCCCCAAGTCCAACATACACCATCTCTGGTGTATTGACCAGAGTTGTATACAGTGCTCCAGAAGAGATCTAATCAGGGCTCTACAAGCCCTCTGTTTATATCCTCATTTGCTATTCATTTAAAGTAACCAGAATTCCATTGGCCTTGATTACGTTTTTATACCCGATTTCTGCAATTTAGGTAAGGAGGCATGTGGTGAAATTGTAGTGTCCTGGGTCAGAAGCTCGATTGTGTGTAGTTGTTCAAAATGGGAGTGGACCTGTGCATGGACTGTGCTTAAAATGTGCCACCCACTTGTTGGTTATAGGTATCCAGGGCCCATACCTGAAACATGCATCAGATCAGAAGCTCCTGGTTCGAGTTCTACATCAGGACCTGTTGGCCATAGAACCACTCTAATCCAGACTCTGGTTTTCACCATTCATAACACAGCCTAACAGGGTGATCATCAGCCTGTAAATCCTTTCAATACGGCTGATAGGGTGTGTTTCCTTGTACAGCATTCTGCTGAAGGCATAGCAAACCAATGCAGTACTTAGCCAATCCAATGGAAATCCATAGCCCAAACCTTGGAAATATTGACGGGACAAAAAAACAGACTGCTATTGAATGATCACTGCACATGGATCCCCAAAAGCTCTTTGGCGTTCCATGTTCTTGGACTTTCACTATTTGAAAATTACTCAGATCTATCCATACCCAATGTTTCCTCTTCATCAATCTATGTCTTTTTGTAATTTATATTTCCATCTACATTACAATACCCACCAACTGCAAAGTACAACAGAAAGTAGATATTTATTCAAAAATTTATATATATATATATTATTATGTACGTAACTGAAATGATACTCCAAAAGCACACATTTTGGGGGCAAGATGTCAACTTTAAATATCAGCTCCAACAGATCACTGACAGAGAGCAAGACATGTGGATCACTATTGGAAATGCACCAGAATGTAACAATGTAATGCTTGGCAAAACCCCCAGCAGCCCTGTTGAGATTGGAGCTGAAGGACCAAATCCAATGGCACATTGTAATATTGGAGCATCAAAATACTGCCACACCACTCTATCACATGCTTGGTAATTGTACTATACCAGCAGACAATGTTCGTACATTTTGTGTGTTTACTTTTATTTGGGGTTTGACGATCTTCATGCTAAAACTGTCAGTACAATACATTGTGTGTTCCTTCCATTCTGTGCATCAACCAGTGGAGATCTTGATCTTCACACCAACAAACGCAATTAAATGCTCAATTCACATCCAATGACATTTCCCACTGTAAGTTACCTGTAATGGGTTCTTAGTGTTGACCAGCCGATTTACCACTGGTACATCCTTTGGGACCTTATCTTGTCTCCATTTTTGTACAAGGGCAACAAGATTAGAAGCAAGCAATTAAACAATCCATAATTAACAAGGTAACTATGAGACCTTGCATTGATACTGAGTAACATAAGGTAAATGATATTTCAAAGTGCCTACACAGTGTAACTGTCTGACAGCTAAGTAATAAGCATAGATAGCAAGGGAAATTCTCCCTATTAAGCTTTGTCAACTTCTCTGAGGATGTCAAAAATATAAGGGTGGAACTTCTGCTTTGGACATTATTGAGAATTTGTATACAAAATGTTCTTAAAATTATACAGACTGGGTTACACTTTTATTTCTGTAAAAGTTCATTTGTATGACGTTCCATGAATCAATTCAATCAGAGAGTCCAATGGAACATAATAATTCATCTTTTCTTCCATTAAGTATTTTAATAAGGATGCTTCAATCGTTCAGCACATTGAGAAATACTTGAGCAAACATACTGTACTATTTAGTGCTTCTTAACAAATTAAATATTTCAATGTGAAAAAAAGATTTTAAAATTTTACTTGCTCAACCAAGCAAATGAGCACAACTTGAAGAATCAACACAATGGGTGAAATATTGCAAATTTGACTTGACTGGGATCTGATTTAGATAAATTGAATCTTGAATCAGTGAAATAGGCCCTCAAGGGTATGTGTGCAACTCAAACAATATTGAAAATTCCCTGATAGCACATGCTGGTTCAACTGATTCTATGCAGGTTGCAGTTAGTGGAAACTGGCTGAAACACAGCAAAAGCAACTCATCAAAGTCCCTACTCTACTGTACATTTGAACTTCCAGAATGTCCATGACAAACTTTCACCTTAAAGATTACTAATCCAGGTAGGATTATAAAAAGGTGCAAACACATTCTTAAAGGATGGAGAAGTGCTGATCCTAGGTGGGGTAGGAACTGCAAATACAGTACAGCAGCAGTCAAATATTTTAATCATTTACTTTTCCTTGCTTCTGATTTATTTATTTTGTCCATGCGTAGATATGTGTTGCAGTTACAATCGATATGCAAATAGTTAAAAAATACACAAAATCAGGTCATAATCCAAAAGGTTTAATTGGAAGCACTAGCTTTCGGAGCGCCACTCCTTCATCAGGTGCTTGTGATGATGAAGGAGCAGCATTCCGAAAGCTAGTGTTTCCAAATAAACCTGTTGGACTATAACCTGGTGTTATGTGATTTTTAACTTTGTCCACCCCAGTCCAACACCAGCATCTCCATAATATGCAAATAGTGTGTGCAAATAGAATAGTAAGGTTCTAGGTAAGGTTGTGCAGACATTTTCTCAAGTGCATTTAGGAGAAAAAATGGCAGTCCTTCCAGTGAAGCCCACTCCCCTGAATGAATATAAAATAAAATTGAGATCCATCGTACAGATTAAAAACTGTATATCAACAACTGAAAAACATAAAACTGTGGAACAACAAAAATAGGAGCAACGCTGTAATGCAATGAAAGGAAAGGATTGGGACTTTGAAGAGGAATTGAAAGAATAGACCAATCTGTATTGTTTAATTTGTGCGATCCTGAGGTTAAAAAGAAGAGACTGCAACTAGATAAAAATGTGGTGGGAGAATGGGCCTATATCTGGCAAATGCCATTTTAAGTAAATTAATGCCGTTTATTAACATCAGTAGAACGAATGGTAAGCATATATGTATTGGACAGAACTTCAAATTAAAGTTGATTAAATTGAACTAGAAAGAAATGTAGGCTTCATTGCACAAGTTTTAATGGTTCACAATTAGTACCAGAAGGCTGTAGTAATGGCTAATAGAGTATCGGGATTTCTTAATTGATTGAATGGTTCTTTCTCATTCATCATTCTACATAATATTCTTAAATCGCCAGTGTTCTCCCCAAATTGCCAAGGCTTCAAACTGCTGCCTACAATCTGGTGAGAATTATTTTTTAAAAATGCCTTTAGACACAAAGCACAGATATGAAACAATTTCATTTATAACGTGATTATTTGAAGGATCTCCTCGCCATTATAAACAAAGTTACATCATGCATACACTTTCAAGTCACAACACCAGACTCAATAGGAATTTGTGATAAATATCCTTCAACAGTTAAAAATATTCCCTGCACTCCAGAGAATTCAAGTTTGTGGAGACTGGGGAGATCAGACAACTAAGGCTTTCAGATCCTGTCAGACCACCATGTAAGAACGAGTGATGGGAGGAGAGATCATGGATTTAGAGGATTATAGGCTAAAGTAGAGTGAAACCCAATAAAATCAGAGAGGATTCTCTCTCCGCCTTTTTCTCCGACTATTCACATAAATATTATCAATATTTTGAAAACACCAGATTATGTGATAAAAAGCCAAGGCCACGTAAACTTCATCGAATCATTTCAAAATATTGTTACCCGTTCAGGCAAAACAAAAAGGTACGGTTTATTTGTCTAATGCATTTTCATTGCTGTGAGGCTCGCACAAGCAAAGATATAACTTAATGCAGTCCTGTATCAGCCAACTAAATAAATAGCTAATCTTTCTGCACCACAGACCAAGGTAAGTCTGTCTTGCTGGGACTATCTTAATTTTTTTGAGTTTAATGCATGCAGCTCCCATAGACGGATTACCTCATTTTAATGGTCACTCAACACTGTTGAGAATAATGTGGTTTAAAAACAGGACAGTTCTTTCCTTGTTTAGATCTTACTCAACAGGAGCTCAGACTATCTGCTGAGTTTCATAGAAATGAACTCCTCCCCTCCAGGCAACACCAAACAAAGACCCCATCTTTCCTCCAGTCATGTTTCAATCATATCCATAAGCTGAGGCCACATTCACTGCTAATATGGATATGAACATCCATATAATTTACAGTTGAATATTCCTGAGGAACTACTGGAACTACCCATCTGAACACTGCGCTCAAATAAACCACCAAGCATGACAGAGGCTGGGCAAGTTCTAACATCTGATTCAATTCGGAAGTTTAGTAACATTTCAAGTTCAGCCTCATGAATGAATATGACAGCATTCATCTTGAGAAGGTCATTTTATTGACCTGAATAAAATGTGAGCATAAACAGTTACCAATTGCAATTATGTTGACATTCCTTCATTGTTGCTGGATCAAAATTCAGAAACTCTCTTCTGAACAGAAATGCAGCAGTTAATGCAGGCAGCTCATCACCACCTTCCCCTGGATAATTAGGAACTGGTAATAAGAACTGGCCCAGCAGCAATGTCCACATCCCAGCAATGCATTTGTTTAAAAATCAGTATTTGGCAGCAGACCAATGTAAACAGGACACTGTCTTTTCTTTGCAATGCAAAACTGAAAAAGGTCCTCCTGCAATTTCCACACTTGGTCAAATCCTGTTCAGTACGCAGAGAACTAACTTCCTAATGAAGAGTACACCATGTCAGCCATGGAAGACACTCCCAAATTGCTTCAGTATGTGCCTTCTGTACAGTATAAACAGTATTGCGACACTACTGAGCACAAGCCCCATGCAGATCTGTGGGCTGGTTCCTCTGTCTCAATGTCTTTAGCCGGGTAACTGCTAGCGGAGAGAAAGATATGCCTGTACATTTTAGTGTTCAATGTCACACTACATTGGAAGCTCTGACTACTTAACTGTTTTTGGAAGGTGTAGAAACCACATCTCTATTAGACCACTAGGTTCACTCACTACATTATAGCTGATTCTTAGCCACGTTGAACAAAGTATTTGGCTTGGTGCACTGTACGTGGCTGCCTTATTTAAACCATCGTTGCAATGTGTGTGCACTGCTGCGCGATCACAATCACAGTCAAGAAAGCAGACAGATGTCCCAGAAACTCTTGTCATGATGCTTGATCTTACAGGATTGCAACTCAAATATCACTTCAAGCCTGTCAGAGAGAAACAGCGCCAGAGTGTCGAGAGCATCAACAGAACATTATTTTTCCATTTAACACATGCCAAAAACTCAACACAAAACACAAAGGCTGGTAACTTTTGTCATTAAAGACCCTTGTTTATCCCCGAGTTGATCACCTAAACCTGCATGGCTTAAACAAAGTCAATCTGCTCTTGACTGGATGCAGATGACTCAGAGGAAAAGAGGATGCTGAGCATGAGATGGGGAGAGCCAGCAGTGTCAGAAAGACAAAGAAATTCAATATATGGGAGAATCTTATAGCTTGCCCCTGACCTCACCGCTTCCCCAGCAGATTTACAGATGAGTGGGTGGGGGAGTGGGGGTGTTACATAAACAGGTGACTAGCCACCAAGTTGCTGACCACCCCATAACAAACACACACTGAATGGGTAAGGCATCAGGCAGTCTGACCATGCCTAGGCCTATTGAGGCCCTTTACTGGCCAATCAAAGATCAGGTCAGGGCTTGTCGTCCCTTCCCCCACCACCATCAGCCCATGCAACGAGAGAAGGCCAAGACAACTGAGACCAGTCCACTTCGTCATCCTCTCAGGTGGAAAGGCCAGCAGGAAGTGAGAGGCTTATCCTTTTAGGGAGTGCCATGTACCCATCCAGGGTATTCCCCCTCTCCACGAACTTACCACCCTCCCTCACATCTGTGCCTCCCCCTGGCCTCCAAATACACAATCCACCACCACCCCCATCTTCCAAAAACGCTTGATCTCTCCTTGACCACAAATACCAAACTTAACTCTGAGCCTGGCCACTGTGGAAACTCTCGGGATGCACTGTACTCCTAGTAGGTCCATGACGGAGTCTCGCCGGTGTCGAATACTGACCAGTGGGACTTCCTTTCCCTGAGGGGTTGATATCTCACAATTACCTCATCAACGACCCCTGCCGCGTTGTATTAGTGTTCCATTACTGCCTATTCGCGAACATTTCTATGAGGTGGAATAAGCAGTACAATGCCCCCAGTCCCCTTTCAAATACTTCCAATTCATCAGTGAAGATACTTTAAATGGAGTGTTAAAAGGACAGCATTTTGAACAGTGACAGAATAGTGATGGTAAGAAAATTAGAGTCAGCACTCCAGCAAGTCAGCTGCATGCAGTAATTAGAGGCCAATGGGGGGGGCGATTGCTGGCACATAGGACTGACAAAGGGTGGCTATATAAGGAAAATTTGATTATGTAGAAACTATAAAACAAAGACAATAACTTGGAAATTATTATATTGGAGTCAGAGAGCCAGCTGAATCTCAAAAGAGCTGAGTTCTATTTGAATAACTTCAATATGGAAAAGACTATGTACAGTTCTGAAGGTCGGAGCAGAAGGGAACTTGCTAAATAGCTCTTGCAGAAAGCAGACATGGATGTTGTGGGCAGAATGGCCTTCTGCAATGCTATAACGTTTCCATAATTCAAGGGTATAAAATTTTGGATTCGCTGGAGCTGTAAAGTGCTGTCACTGGGAATATGATGACAGCAACAAGCAGAGAGTGCAAAGGAATCTGTTTTTCTTGAAGAACGTAATAAAGTTGTAGATTAGTAAATGGATTCAGATGAATGCAATGCTGTGGCTGTGTTACTGGAATGCAAACCCAGTGGCTTTACTAAGAATCAAGAGTCTCAAGATATTCCTGAAGAAGGGCTTTCGCCCGAAACGTCGATTTTCCTGCTCCTCGGATGCTGCCTGACCTGCTGTGCTTTTCCACTCTAATCTAGACTCTCAAGATGTGAGTTCAAATCCCACTACGGTAGTTTGAAGATTTGAATTCAGTTTAGAAACATTGAATAAATTTCAAATAAAAGACTGATATCAATAATGATGGCTTTGAAGCTATTGGATTGTCATAGAAGTCCAATTGGTTCATTAATCTCCCTTCAGGAAGGAATTTTACCATTCCTATTAAGACTCTTCTCTCTCACTGTGGTCATTACCATACTCTGGTGTACCTCTCTACTTCCTTATTCCAAAGGGATGCAAAAACAAAGGAAAATAGGAGCAAGAAATGTCATGCAAACCCTTGAGGGGGCTCCACCATTCCCAATAGTTTTTGATTTTTTTTGGCTTGATTTATTATTGCCACATGTACCAAAGAACAGTGAAAAGTTTGGTTCTGTGTGCTATACAGGCTGATCATATCACACAAAGGTCAGAGGATGATAGGACAAAGTGAGGAATGCAAAGTTACAGCTGCAAAGAATGTGTGCAAAAAGCAAGGTCAACATTAGATTTGAAATCTAAGAGGTCGATTCATAAGTCTAATAAGAGTAAGGAAGAAGCTGTTCTTGAACCTGTGTGCTTAAGCTTTTATATCTCCTTCCTGACAGAAGAGGTTGGATGATTATAACTGGGGTGGGAGGGGTCTTTGATGAGTGTTGGCTGTTTTTCCATGGCAATGAGATGTGGAGATGGAGTTAATGGATAAGAAGTTGGCTTGTGTGATGGACTGGGCTGTGTTCACAACTCTCTGTAGTTTCTTATGGTCCTGGGCACAGCTGATACCTGACCAAGCTATGGCACATCCAGATAGAATGCTTTCCATGGTGTATCTATAAAAGTTGGTGAGAGTCCTAATGGACATACCGAATTTCCTTCGCCTCCTGAGGAAGAAGAGGCATTGTTGTGCCTTCTTGACCTACTGATCACTGTGGGTGTGCGGGGATAAATTGTTGGTGATTGTCACTCCAAGGAACCTGACACTCTCAACCATTTTCACCTCAGCTCCATTGGTGTCGATAGGGGTGTGTACCCTGCTCCTTGCTTCCTGAGGTCAGTGATAAGTTATTTAGTTTTGCATTGAGGGAGAAATTGTTATGAATAGAATAGGACAGAATCCCTACAGTGTGGAAGCAGGCCATTCGGCCCATGGAGTCCACACTGACCCTCTAAACAGTATCCCACCTAGATCACGCCATACCTGTAACCCTGCATTTCTCATGGCAAATTCACCTAACCTGCGCCTCCCTGAGCACTGTGCGCCATTTAGCACGGCTAATCCACCTAACTTGCACATCTTTGTACTGTGGGAGGAAACTGGAGTACCTGGAGGAAACCTCCGCAGACACAAGAAGAATGTGGCGATCGAACCCGGGTCCATGGCACTATCCCGGGGCATGGATAGGGTGAATAGCCAAGGTCTTTTTCCCAGGGTAAGGGAGTCCAAAACCAGAGGGCTGAGGTTTAAGGTGAGAGGGGAAAGATGTAAAAGGGACCTAAGGGATAATGTTTTCACACAGAGGGTGGTGTGTGCATAGAATGAGCTGCCAGAGGAAGTGGTGGAGGCTGGTACACTGTTTTGCCATGGAAAAACAGCGCTAACCACCAAGCCACCATGCCACCCTTGCACCATGACACCAAGCTTTCCAGCTCTTTCCTGTATTCCATCTCCTCATTGTTTGACAAGATCTCCTACCTCATCAACATTTTCCCACACTATTCCCATATCCCTTGAATTCATCAGTATCTAGAAATCTCTCGATCTCGATCTTGAGCATACTGAATATCCGAGCTTTCCACAGTCCTCTAGGATTCGGAATTCCAAAGAGTAATTACACGTCTGAGTTAAGAAACTCCTCCTTAGCTCAGTCCTGGATGACATGCCCTTCATTCTGAGATTGTCTTCTGATTCTAGACCCGTCTTCTACAACTGAACTGCACTGAACAAGTGATGTAAATGCTTAGACTACCACAGCAGGTCACAGCTTGGGAACTCTAATGCACCTCCTGACTCCTTAAAGCCTGTCCACCATCAACAAGTCTATAAGACTGTAGTCACGTGTCCTTTTTTACTGTGCTTTATAGACTGTAACATTCAGAACATTTTTTAAAGTTCACACCAATAAATGAAGACTATACCATAGTGAAGGGAACACTAAAGCTTCCAGTTAACCATTCATTACTAATTCTTGATTAATGTGTTTCGTACTGGTTATCTTTCTGATTATTTTGAATATCTTGGCTACATTAAAGACAACAGATCCAAAAAAGGGGGTTTCCCTGCTATGGGAAAGATGTTGTTAAACTTGAAAGGGTGCAGAAAGATTTGCAAGGATGTTGCCGTCTTTGTAGGATTTGAGCGACAGGGAGAGGTTGAACTGGCTGGGGCTGTTTTCCCTGGAGCGCCGAAGACTGAGAGCTGACTTTATAGAGGTTTAGAAAATCATGAGGGGCATGGATAGGGTGAACAGCCAAGGTCTTTTTCCCAGGGTAAGGGAGTCCAAAACCAGAGGGCAGAGGTTTAAGGTGAGAGGGGAAAGATGTAAAAGGGACCTAAGGGATAATGTTTTCACACAGAGGGTGGTGTGTGCATAGAATGAGCTGCCAGAGGAAGTGGTGGAGGCTGGTACACTTTTGCCATGGAAAAACAGCGCTAACCACCAAGCCACCATGCCACCCTTGCACCATGACACCAAGCTTTCCAGCTCTTTCCTGTATTCCATCTCCTCATTGTTTGACAAGATCTCCTACCTCATCAACATTTTCCCACACTATTCCCATATCCCTTGAATTCATCAGTATCTAGAAATCTCTCGATCTCGATCTTGAGCATACTGAATATCCGAGCTTTCCACAGTCCTCTAGGATTCGGAATTCCAAAGAGTAATTACACGTCTGAGTTAAGAAACTCCTCCTTAGCTCAGTCCTGGATGACATGCCCTTCATTCTGAGATTGTCTTCTGGTTCTAGACCCGTCTTCTACAACTGAACTGCACTGAACAAGTGATGTAAATGCTTAGACTACCACAGCAGGTCACAGCTTGGGAACTCTAATGCACCTCCTGACTCCTTAAAGCCTGTCCACCATCAACAAGTCTATAAGACTGTAGTCACGTGTCCTTTTTTACTGTGCTTTATAGACTGTAACATTCAGAACATTTTTTAAAGTTCACACCAATAAATGAAGACTATACCATAGTGAAGGGAACACTAAAGCTTCCAGTTAACCATTCATTACTAATTCTTGATTAATGTGTTTCGTACTGGTTATCTTTCTGATTATTTTGAATATCTTGGCTACATTAAAGACAACAGATCCAAAAAAGGGGGTTTCCCTGCTATGGGAAAGATGTTGTTAAACTTGAAAGGGTGCAGAAAGATTTGCAAGGATGTTGCCGTCTTTGTAGGATTTGAGCGACAGGGAGAGGTTGAACTGGCTGGGGCTGTTTTCCCTGGAGCGTCGAAGACTGAGAGCTGACTTTATAGAGGTTTAGAAAATCATGAGGGGCATGGATAGGGTGAAAGCCAAGGTCTTTTTCCCAGGGTAAGGGAGTCCAAAACCAGAGGGCAGAGGTTTAAGGTGAGAGGGGAAAGATGTAAAAGGGACCTAAGGGATAATGTTTTCACACAGAGGGTGGTGTGTGCATAGAATGAGCTGCCAGAGGAAGTGGTGGAGGCTGGTTAATTTAAAAGGCATCTGGATGTGTACCTGAATAAAAAGACTTTGGAGGGATATGGGCCAAATGCTGACAAATGGGACTAGATTAATTTAGGATATCTGGTTGGCATGGATGGGTTAGGCTAAAGGGTCTGTTTTTGTGCTGTATGATTCTATGGTTGTCAGAGTGAATGTGGAACCAGGTTTCAAGCCAACTGAATCCTGCCTCCGATGTTCCAGACAGGCAACAATAAACTCACTTCCAAAGGGAGTGGGATCAAATTTCCCTGCTCTGAGTAGCTGATCTTTTAGATTGACTTGAATGCCCTTCCCTGGAGAGGAACTCGACAAATCCACTTCTGCTGTGCACACTTTGGTCAGTGCGGGCAAACACACATGGGTCAGAAAGGTGGGGAACATCAGCAACATGCATTATTCTTGCCAGAAGGCGGTTCAGAGATTAAAATCTTATAAATCAAGATTAAAATATAAATCCTTAAAACAAAAATAAAGAAGGTCAGCAACAATCTAATGACAGAGGAGAAAATAAGATCAGTCAAAAGCAGGAAGAAACGTTCAATTAATGAAAAAGTCATGAAATGGATCATGGGGTACTGGAACATAATGATCGACTAACATGAGACCACTGATATGCACAATGTACAAGGAAGCATTCTATCCACAATCTTCGCAAATCCACATGGGGCCTTTGTTCAAAAAGCTTCAGACAAGGTCAGATGACACAAGAATGCATTCAGAAGTGTAGTTTTTGTGTGTTATTTGCAGCATGAAGCCTTCACCTTCACTGAACATAATCTCCAGATTTGTGGTCAATGTACATTCCCCCTGGCTATAACAATTACAGAAAAATGAAACAGGCTGTACTATTGCTCCAAATTGTCACCAATCATTTATCAAACTACTCTGTGATTGATTTACGCTGTCTGTCCAGGACTCATTGTCCAAAGGTTGCAGTCCAGGGGATCAAACAGTGAGAATTTTCCCCTATAATGTCGAGAAAGTTTAGAGGATGAAGTTTAGAGAGTTTGGGAACATGACAGTAATGTTAGAGAGAACAAATTAACAAGAATTCAAGGATGAAGCACTGAGGGTTTAGGGATCGACCAATGAGAATTTGGGAGATAATGCAATAAGAATTCAGAAGGTAAAACAACAAACACTCAAAGGGTAAAGCAGTGATGGTTTGGAGGATAATGCAGCGAGCGTTTGGGGCAAAGCAGCAAATATTTGGGAGATAACACAATGTGCGTCTGAGGGAAAAGCAATGCTTGTGTTGGAAGATCATTCAGCGGTACATGGTGGATAAACAGGTGAGAGCGTGGGAATAAAGGAGTGAGTATTGAGGGTTAAACAGAGAGAATTCAGGGGATAGAGTAATGAGAGGTTAGAGGGTAAGCAGAGAGAGTTTGTGAATAAGGCAGCAATGATTTGTAGGATAAAGTAGCAAGATTTCTGGAATAAAGTAACGAGAATGCAAGGGCTAAAGGAGTGAGGGGTCGGGGAAAACAGTGAGAAATTTTGGGATAAAATAATGGGAACTCAGGAGATAAAACAGTGAGGGGGTAGGGGATAAACCAGTGAGGGTCTGGGGGATAGAGCAGTGAGGAGGTAGGGGA
>NC_057714.1:4127709-4139402 GCF_004010195.1 Chiloscyllium plagiosum | reverse complement strand
GGTGAGGGATGGAGCAGTGAGGGTCTGGGGGATAGAGCAGTGAGGGAGTATGTAAGTGAGTAAATTGCAGTCAGGTTATGCTCTTTCCACTGGTGAAAAGTTAGAAAAACATGGAAAGATTAAGTGATACGTGAGTAGCAACACTATAATTTGGAGAGCTGCGGGAGCAGCCAACAGATTCAGAACACTGGCATGGGGGTGGTGGTGGGATGGCGTGGTGGTGAGGGTGGGGAGTTGGTGGGGTTGGGGGAGTGTGGTGGTTGTAGATTTCAGGAATGGCAAAGGGAAAGGAGCTCATTGGCAAGTAACTGATGAGTAATTCAGCTTTCTGCTTTTCAGTTTACAATCCTCTTCCATTTATAATCAGCACGCGGTAAAGGAAAGTATTGATCAGGTGCAGGGGGACTGTATGGCCTGGTGAAATGAACATACTGTGAAATGTGGGACGTCATGAACACTTCCCATGATGCTTTTAACTCCAGGTTCCATAACCCAAGCTGGATAGACTGTGGGTAATGTTCGATGTTGCAAATGACTTGGATTGCACATTGTGAGGGTTTATCATGTTTATCTCTGTCTTTCTATTATTTTTTCCTTATTTTTAAATTTTTCAAAATTATGCTGGAACATGGTGATACTGGAAAAGCTTTTCACTGCACTTTATTGTTTTTTTCTCGCTGTAAAATGTATGTGGCAATAAATCATTCAATTCAATTCAAAAATGTCAGTGATTTAACTCAGCCTGAGGTGTCCAGCCTTGGCAGCCTGGCAGGTTTTCAGCTTGGTGAATAAGGAAATCACAGTGAACTGCCCATGAGGGCACCATGGCCCAATGGTTAGCACTGCAGCCTTACAGTACCAGGGACGCAGGTTCGATTCCAGCCTTGTGTCACTGTCTGTGTTGAGTTTGTACATTCTCCCTGTATCTGTGTGGGTTTCCTCCCACAATCCAAAAATGTGTAGGTTAGATGATTTGGCCATGCTAAATTGCCCATAGCATTCAGGGATGTGTAGGTAAGGTGCAGTAACCAGGGGCAAATGTAGAGTAATAGGGTAGGGTTATGGGTGGGATACCCTTGGGCAGGTGGGTGGGTGAGTGGTGTACCAGTGGTTGGGTCGGTGACTGAGGATTTGGACAAGTCATGAAGGATGGGGTCAGTGATTGAGTGAGACTGCACCATTCACCATCCCCTTGCACAAACCTGCCCATGAAGCAGGCAGGGAGCAGTGGAGTACACAGGCTGGAAGAAAACCCACATCCAATCCACATTTTCATTTGAATTCTGCCATGACCAGCGCTACACCAGAGGCAGAACAAGGTCAGTGTTAGTTAAACAAAAATTGTTAGCTCAGTCCATGTCTCCCTATGAAATCCATGTTAACTTTACAACAACCTTGGATTTTGAGATTTACTCTTTAGTCCCATGAGTATCGTCCCCGTGCCCCCACCTGTCAAGCTTCCAGGAGAAAGGTCAGAGAACCTCAGTTAAGGAGGAGCAGCCAGGCAGTACACAGATACCCCCAAACCTCTCTCACTCTTTCACCATTTCAGATACTGCCCAGGGTGGTGGTTTCTCAGCTGGAGCCAAGTCCATGTCACCATGGGAAGTTCAGCTGCTTGGGGGAGGCGAGGAAGGTCAGTGGAATAGCAGTAGTGGCAGAGGAACAGGCAGATGGTTCTGTAGGATGGTACGTTGCCTACCTTGTGTAGGCTCACTGCATGGGATCTTTTTCTTACGGGGGAAAGAGGAAGGCACACCGCCGGAGTTGGCAGATTGGCAGGGAACAAACCTCACCCCACTATTTAGGAAAGGAGTCGGAAGGAAAACGAGAGACTACAATTCTGTTGGCCTGATGTCAACGGTGGGAAACATGCTGAAATGCTGAGATGTGATAACCGGATCCTGAGGAAATAACAGAAGGTTTAGACAGTTAAAATGGATTTATGAAAGGGAAATCGCATTTGACGAACTTGTTGGCGTTTTCTGTGATGAAGCGATCAGGTCACAATCCTGGGTCTCCCAGCCTGATAGCACTTTATCTACTCTGAGCCTCAAAAAGGAGGCCCGCCGCCATCTTCTGAAGGGTAATTAGGGATGGGCAATAAATGTTGACCAAGCCAGTGATACCCCATCTCCACAAGAGGTTATTGAACAGAATTGGAGGATATGAGATTGGCAGTAACAGACTGACCTGAATTGTAAACTGTTAACAGATGGAAAATACAGAGTGGAACGATACATGTAGTTATAGAGTCATACAACACAGAAACACACCCTTCATTCCAACTAGTCCATGCTGACCATGTTCCCAAACTAAACTAGTCCCACCTGTCTGCTCATATCCCTCCAAACATTTCTTCATGTACTTATCCAAATGTCTTTTAAATGTAACCGTTACTTGTATCCACCATTTTCTCTGGAACTTCATTCCACCTTGAACCATTATCTGTGTAAAAATAAATTGTCCTCCTGCCTTTTTAAAATCTTTCTCCTCTCACCTTAAATATATGCCCCCTAGTCTTGAAATTCTCCACCCCAGGGAAAAAAAATGCCTGCCATTCACCTTATCACCTTCATTATTTTACAAACCCCTGTAAGATCACCCCTGAAACTCCTACGCTCCAGTGAAAAAAGTCCCAGCCAATCCAGCCTCTCCTTATAACTCAAACCCTCCATACCTGGCAACATCCTGGTAAATCTCTTCTGAACCCTCTCCACCTTAATAATCTCCTTCCTGTAACAGGATGACCAGAACTGGACACAGTACTCTAGAAGAGGCCTCACCAGCGTCTTGTGCAACCATAGCATAATGTCCCAATTTCTCTACTCAAATGCCTAAACAATGAATGCAAGAGCGCGAAACACCTTCTTAACCAACCTTTCTATATGTGGTGGAAACTTCAATGAATTATGTACCTGAACCCCAGGTCCCTCTGTTCTACAACACTACCCAGGGTCCTACATTTAATTGTATCAGTCCTGCCCTTGTTTGTTTTACTAAAATGCAATACCTCACATTTATCCAAATTAAACCCTATCTGCCACTCTTCAGCCCATTGAGCCAAATGATCACGATCTCTTTGGAATCTTAGATGACCTTCTGCACTGTCCATTATATCACCAATTTTGGTGTTATCTTCAAACCTACTAACCATGCCTTCTATATTTTCATCTAAATCATTTACATAAATGACAAACTAAAGTGGAACACTGCTGGTCACAGGCCTCCAGACCAAAAAACAAAGCTCCACCATCACTCTGGCTCCTGCCATTAAGGCAATTTTGTATCCATTTGGCAAGCTCTCCCTGAATTCCATAGTTACTAAATAGTCTACCATGCAGAACTATAGACCTTTGAACCTGACTTCAGTGGTGGGTAAGTTGTTGGAGGTGATTCTGAAAGATAGGATTGATATACATTTCGATAGGCGAAGAATGATTAGGGATAGTCAACATGGTTTTGTGCGAGGGAAATTGTGTCTCACAAATTCGATAGAGTTTTGTGAGGGAGTAACCAAGAAGATTGATGAGGGTAGAGCAGCAGACATTATTTAATTGGACTTTAGTAAAGCCTTTGACAAGGTTCTGCATGGTACCCTAATTAGTAAAGTTAGATCATATAAGATTCGGGGTGATCTTGCTAACAGGATACAAAATTGGCTTAACAGCAGGAGACAGAAAGAGATGGAAGAAGGTTGCTTTTCAGACTAATGGCCTGTGACCAGCGGTGTTCCACAGGGATCATAATTGTAGTCTTGCGTTGGCAGGCAGTTCTCGTGTTGTATTGCCAGGATCAGTAGTTGGATGTTTCAGCACTCAGAATTGATACCAATTATTTAAATGTGGGCACCATGTGTAATAATTCCGAGTTTGCTGGTGACACAACTCCAGGTGGGAATGTAAATTGGGAGAAGGATGCAAACAAAGCTTCAAGGGGATTTCGAATGGCTGACTGAATATAATGTGACAACGTGTGTTATTTACTGTATTTGATTACAAACAATAACAAAAATACAGAGTATTTCTCAAGAGAGATTGGGAGATTGAGAAGTGTTGATGCCCAAGGGGACATGGAGGTCTTTGTTCATGAATCACTGAAAACTAACAAGCAAGTAAAGCAAGCAATTAGGAATGCACATGGTATGTTGGCCCTCATGACAGGAGCATATGTGTGCAGAAGGGAAGAAACCTTGGTATGTCTACGCTTGGAGTATTATGTACAGTTTTGCTTTCCTTACCCAAGCAAGGATATCCTTGCCATTGGGAGGATGGAAGAAAGGCTGATCTCTGGGATGAGGGGTTTTTCCTATGAGGAGAGATTGAGGATTCGGGACCTGTATTCACTGACGTTTAGAAGAATGGGAAGCGATCTTATTGAAAGTTAAAATAATCTTGCAAGGGTCGATGGAAAGATGCAAGATGAACATTTCCACTGGCTGAGGAGGGGGTTCCAGAACCAGGGGACGAGTTGTCCAAATAAGGATAAGCCATTTAACACTGGAATTAGGAGGTATTTCTTCACTCCGAACGTGGGGAATCATTCACTCATTTACGTCTGAAGGCTGTGGAGACTCAATGATTGAGTACAGTCAAGGTAGAAATTGTTCTATATAATAAAGATATCAAGGGAATTGCAGAGCAAGCTCAATGGGCTGAGCCACCTAGTTTTGCTCACATTTCCTTTGTTTAAATTTGAAATACATTGCAAGGGAACAGAATGAATAAGAACTAAAATGACACTCCAAAGAACAAAAAAAAGGGGCAGAAAGAATACATTAGAAAGAATGGAAGGCCAAAGACGTGGCCAAATGCAGACTGAGTGTTTTCATTTACTTCTACTTACGAAGTTTGGTATTTAGTAATACTGTAATAACGCCACTCATTTGAGCAATATTGATAATTCTTATGATGCATTGCAACACGAGCCGAAACAAATTGTTCCAGAGAGAAAAGAATTTTGAAAAATCTGCGAACAATCCAAAGGGTTGAATTTAGACTTTGACAACAGTAGCATTTAACAAACATCAGGTTCCACACAGCAATTTGGGAGAGATCAGAAATCTGGTTATTCATTGGCAATTATAAACAAAACAGCATGCCATGGGGTGATGCTGAATAATGAATAACCCAGAATTTAAATCCTTTAACCTGGTCCAGGGATTATGATGACATCAGGCACTAAAATGCTCTCATAAAACTGGTGCATTTTTTGCTGGCTGGCAGATTTTTCTGAAGGGCTGATGCTTCAGCATCTTATCAATATAGCACACTTGGTGAGAGCAGTGTGGAAAACATTTAAAAAGGGTAGGGTTGTACTTTAACAGCAGGCTTCGGGTGGTAACATCCTCCACTGAGTTAAATTCCCACATTGGAAAAATATCGTAATCCTCATTCCACCTTCCACTTCCACTTCCTGAGGATACAGAATGGATAAGGTTGGAAGGCTCCAAAGTAAGTGTCGGAGGTGGGGGACTGGATATGGGAATAGTTTTGCATGGAGGAGAGGGAATGAGCGGGGAGCTCGCGATAGAGTAATAGCAACTTTCCTGCCCTTCTAGGCCCCATGATGATCATATAAGACAGAGACGTGGAGGAATTTCGTCTCTCCAAGGGGAGTGAATCTGTGGAATTCTTTCCTGCAAGGGGCTGAAGAGGTTGTGTCATTAAGTATATTCAAAGTTGAAAGAGACAGTTTTAACCAATAAGGGAATCCAAGGCCGTGAGGAAAATGTGGGAAAGTTGAGTTGAGGATTTTCAAATGAGCCATGATCTCATTGAATAGAGAGAAAAAACACTGCAGATGCTGGAATCCAAGGCACGCAGGCAGGTGGCTGGAAGAACACAGCAAGCCAGGCAGCATCAGGAGGTGGAGAAGTCAATGTTTCGGATGGGCTGAATGGTCTACTTCTGCTCGGATGTATAATGGTCTATGGTATTCTTGTAAACATGGCGTCAAGATACTATTAGTCTGTTTTCTGCCCTACCTTTTCAAATTTTATAATGTTTCTGTCTGTATTAGGCAGGTACCTCATTGAACTCATCTTGATCTGAGTAGCCAACTAACCTGCTCATTTTTAACAATCAATTGTAACATTTAAAAGGCATTTGGATGGGTATATGAATAGGAAGGGTTTGGAGGGATATGGGCCGGGTGCTGGCAGGCAGGACTAGATTGGGTTGGGATATCTTGCCGGCATGGACGGGTTGGACCGAAAGGTCTGTTTCCGTGCTGTACATCTCTATGACGCTATGACTCTAATTGTCCATTTTCCAGAAGACAAGAAGCATGAAAACTGTGATTTTTGATGGCGCCATGTTTTCAGTCCAACAGAGAAATAATGTTGTCAAAACCAGTCATACATTGTAACGTGCATTAAAAGGCTTTTTAAAAAGTAAATAACAAACTACAAGAAAAAATTAAAAACTGTGACTATGATAATCGTGTTAAAACATAGAACAGACAGAAATTTAAAAGATTTTAAAACTAAAATTCATTGGTCCTGCATAAATGGTGATTAAAAGTCAATACCAACCTAGTACATCAATTAATTTAATCAATGTTAATTTAGGAATGGATTAACTCCACAGATGCTGGTGTCCCATCACCAAGACACCCTTTATTTATATATGGAGAGTCCTTGACATTGATCCAGCTCCTTCAGAGACAGCTCTCAGAGTGAACAGAACCTCTGACACTCCTGTTTATATGTCAGCCAGGGCTCCTTAACTGGACCAGATTAACAACGCCAATCAGGGAACTCATGACTCATGATCACCCCTGGCTGACAATCACCACAAGGAGATTTTGTTCATTTGTATTCTAAGAGTTATTTCAAACTTCAATGATGCTCTTGAATAGACAGTAGCTTCAGCGCTGATCCAGACTCTTGTGAATATTGTTTTGAACTCTGTTTTAGTCAACTTTATTAAGAACAAAGATGAGACAGCAAGATGTTGACATAAATGCAATAAAGAATGACTCATTCTGTTCACCAGGTGAAGATGTAGGGACAATAAGTTGTGGCCTAATCGCGCGTTCATAACTGTCAGTGCACTCACAGCTGGTGCCACAAAATGGACCCCATTCCAAACAGGGCCACATCTAAATTCTGGCAAGCTCCGAAAACCAATAAGATCTCTTGACCAAGCTCACTGGGTTTCTGCAGTGCAGTTTGGGCTCATTGCAAAGTTGCTCATTTATAAATTAGGAGCAGGAATCATCTATTCAGCCCCTCGAGCCTGTTATCCCATTTAATAAGATCATGGCTTATCTGTTTGTGGCCTCACCTCCACATTCTTGCCAACCTCTGATAACCATTGACTCCATTGTTTGTAAATAATCTATCTATCCCTGAATTAAAAATATTCAATAACTCAGCCTCCATTGCACTCTGCGGCAGACTGTTTTTGAGACTCTCAAATATTTGAGAGAGAGAAAAAACCGCCTAATTTTCATCTTAAAGGTGCAATAACTCATTTTGAAACTGTGTTCTAGTCCCTCCCCCAAGAGGAATCCTTCTTTCAGTGCTCACCCTGTCAACGATCTTGTATGTTTCAATAAAATCACCTCTCATTCCACTCCAACCTTCAGAAGGTAATCCCGATCATATGAAACATCTCTGAGCTGCTTCCAATTTATTTATATCCCTTCTCGCCCTTCCTGTCTTTACCACACTTTCCTCCCAGTAATTATAAATGATCCCTTCTCCCCCTCCCCATCTTTACCACACTTTTCTCCCAGTAACTATAAATTGCTTTCTTTCCTTTCACATCCACTCTGAGCTTTTTTAACCTCCACCTATAATTATCGCCCCTTTCACTACTTCCCATGATCCTTCTGCTACTCCCAAATCCACATCCATCCAGATCTGCATTCTTAGCCTTAACTTTACACTGCCCGCTTCAATTGATCTGCTCATTTTCCTTCCACAGCACACTCAATTACCCCAATGTGTTTTCCACTTTAAATATGCAGTTCCTACTCTCCATTATCCCCCTTGTTCCTATTGCTGTGACTCTCCTCTCTGCATCCGAGAGCTATCTTCATTCCCCAAGATCCTCCCAGTGCACCAAACAACTTTTTGCTTCCATTCCCTAACATTCCTTTCTACTTGACTCATATTTTCCTCAACTTTTTAAGTTGATCCCCTCCTTTTGAGTTGAGCCCTTTTCTGAGTTCAGACTCACTTGCTGGCCCCAGGGGGAACTGACTGTGGCTGCCTCAATCTGGCAGGCTCGTTGATCTGGTGAGGCCTCAGTCCATACACTGTAAATATGTGCACAAAGTAAAAGCTTGGTTATGAAGGATCCAAGCTTGTGAAGAAGTCTGGGCTGACTGGAGTTTGTATGATGAGGCAATACATTTGTGAACATCTTATTCCCATTGGTCCCTCATGGGAAGTTATGTCACAGTTATACAGGTCACTGATGAGGCCACACTTGGAGTATCGTGTTCAGTTTGGTCACCTTGCTGAAGGAAGGATATTATGAAACTGGAAAGTGTGCAGAAGAAACTTGCCAGGATATTGCCAAATCTCAATGGTGAATGCACTCAGTCAATCGAGGACTAGAGGGCATCAGTTTAAGGCTAGAGAGGAAAGAATAAAAGGGAACCTGAGGGTCAGCCTTTTTACAGAAGGTGATACACATATGGCATGAGCTGCCAATGGAAGTGGTTGAGGCAGGTACATTAATAACATTTCAAAGGCATTTGGATAAATACATGGATAGGAAAGGTTTAGAAGGACATGGGCCAAGTGCAGGGAAATGGGGTTAGCGAGGATGGACTTTTTGGTCGGCATGGACCAGTTTAGGCCAAAGGGCCTGTCTCCATGCTGTCAGACTCTATGATTGTACCACTGAACAAAACTTCAGCGGGATAGGGTGTTAATAAGTATTCATGGCATGTGAATGGATGTCAAAGAGCTTCCTGACCATCAAGGTCGGAAAGGCCATCCTGCTTGAAAAGTTCTGAGAACTTAATTCCAAAACATTAACTCACAATTGGGTATCAGAATTTATGCCTCCTGCCTCATTAAGCTCCCCCATCCAACCTTCAAAAAGCTCCAGGTGAGCTCAGTAGCTTCTGCTCAGTAAGTCCCTCCAGCCTAATTTTGTTTGTCAAGAAATTTAGCTGCAACATATATAGTCTCATCCAGGTCATTGAGATACAGGTTAAATAATTGAGGCCCCAGTGAACCCTGTGGTACTCCATTTGCTGCATCTTGCCAAAATATTAATGACCCCTTTACGCATTTTTAAATTCATTCCCACTGATCTGGGCATCACCAGCTGGACCAACATTTAACTGGTCCCTAATTGCTCAGAGAGGCATTAAGAATCAACACAATGCTGTGGATCTGGAGTCACATGTGGTCTGGACCAGGTAAGGATGGCAGATTTCTTTCCCCAGAGGACATGAATGAACCGTTTAGGCTTTCCCTTGACAATTTCCAACAGTTTCTAGACTTATCATTAGTCTCCTAATTCCAGATCTAAAATGAATTAAAATCTGCCATGACAGGATTCAAACTCAGGTTTCCAGAACATAACCTAAGATTAACAGTTTAATGATAATACCACTAGGACATCACCTACTCTCTGGTCCCTGTTACCCAACTAATCTCCTATCCACTTAATATGTTACCACCTCGACCATGAGCTCTTATTTTGCATTATAACCCTCGACATGATTATGTCAAAAGCTTTCTGGAAATGTGATGGTGACCCTTGCCTTGGTGCAGGAAGGTGATGAGGGATGCATATGGCTTTGAGGCTGCTGTGGAATAGGAGAAATTACTACCACTTCTCCTGGTTCCACAATGAGGTAAGTCCAGACAAGAAACTAACCATTTGCTTTGTTACTTGCAGCAAACTATATTTAAAGATACAGGTTAGATATAGGAGAAATAGAAACTCTAAGGTGGGATTGTTGAGCTTGTATTTGACACAATTCTGTCACATTTCAGAATGGGATCATAAAATGGACGTTCGGCCTTCCAGTGTGTGCAAGGGGCTTGACACCTGTTTTAGATGGCTGCCAGGAATGCCTAAATATATCCTGAGCCAAGGTGGCATTAAATATTCTTCACTTGCTGTTTCATGAAGGTGGCACACTGCACTGCAAATTAGTGTCTTGAGCAGAAAGAATAGGTGCAGCAGATTCCAATTTCTCTCTGATGTTTTATAATGTTTATATCTTCATTCTTGTACAAACTGGAGTTCGTTTCTTTGATAGAGTTGAATCTGGACTATAAAATTTATTTCCAACTTTTTGATCTTTCAAACAAAATGAAAAATGAAATTAGGATTCAGATTTTGCATTTCTAAAACAATCAAAAGCAGGTTTCAGGTTTAAGAAATGTCATTTTAATGCAAAGCAACTAACTTCCTTTCAAACCATGTTCAAGATCTGCTTCTGTTATGTTAACTGTATCTTGAAGAAAATACAATAATTCAAACCCTTCTGTATAATGAAATGGCCCAGTCTTTATACACATTTTAAAATCAGAGATATAACAGGAAACTCAGAGAAACATTCTTCTGTGCAAGTGGTATTATTGGTTGGGGATGAAATGGTTTTCTCTTATGTCCAGAGGTGTTATTTTCTTTGGAGAACATTATACTAGGTTAGAATAATATATCATTTCTCTAAACCTTACGGTAATCTTAGTACATCCCTAAGATTATTTCAGGTTTCTGAATGGAGATCAGGCAGCATTTTACAGCACAGAATTTGGACAATTGGTCCCTCTTATCAGGAAAGGAGTTATCAAATTAGTTCGACACCACTGCTCTTTCCTCACAACTTTATTAATTTTCCTTTTCCAGCATCTACCCAAATTCCTTTTGAAAATTATTACAGAAGCAGAACAGAAAGGGCTAGGGAAACCCAGCAGGTCCAGCAGCAACTATTCAGTTGTAGCCTGAGAATCATTTGCAATGGCTTTTCTTCCCTCACTTCTTCCCCAACCCCACCAACTCCCCAAATAAAATCTCATCTACCCTCTTCACCTAAAACCAGAAGATCCACTTCCAGATAGGCAGTGACAACAGTCGGCTCTGTGTCTCTCCCAATGTTCCTAACCATTCTACTGCTCTACATTGACTCATTCCTTGGTCAACATTCAGTCCTACATCAGCAGGAACATCCTGCCTGTGAAATAGTAAGTGATCCATATCCTCTGGTCTCTGGACCGTTTGAGACTGGATGCTCATCCAAAGATGTGTATCAGGACCATATGGTGACTGATCAATGTAGGAATTGGTTGGGAGGTTTGAACTTCAGATGGAGGAATTCTCCAGTTCCATCGGAATCCCCACAAGTATCCCTGACTCCAAACTAAGTACCTAATTAGGTGGTTACCCAGGAACACTTAGTCAGATTAAAAGCTAGTTTAACATGGATAGCCACTCAATTGAAGTCCCCTTAACACACACCCCCAGCACCAAATGCCAACCCCACCATGGACATTAAGACCATAAGACCATAAGATATAGGAGTGGAAGTAAGGCCATTCGGCCCATCGAGTCCACTCTTAAAAGCTAGTTTAACATGGATAGCCACTCAATTGAAGTCCCCTTAACACACACCCCCAGCACCAAATGCCAACCCCACCATGGACATTAAGACCATAAGACCATAAGATATAGGAGTGGAAGTAAGGCCATTCGGCCCATCGAGTCCACTCC
>NC_057714.1:4048236-4126259 GCF_004010195.1 Chiloscyllium plagiosum | reverse complement strand
CCGATCTGACTGCCCCCCTTCCCCCCCCCCGACAACCCTCTGATTATCTAATCACACCCTGACACTACGGTAACCCAACAATCTAAGTCCCCTCCTGATTGGATTTGACTACCCATATGCTCACCTCACCCACAATGCGCATTGATCTATTTGTTTACTTACTCACTCAGCCCTCATTCAGTTAATGACATTCAGACTTGACCTTTAAATTTACCACACAGCATCTAGGGCTAGTCTTTTTAATTTTGCTTCTTGTTTTGCTGATCCATGATTATAATGTGTGCAGCTGTAATGTAACTTTTTTTTCTTCATTTTTCTATTGTGCAAATAAGGATTGTACCTCGTACTCTGTACCTAAGATGGCGGTGTGTGAAAATAGGTACGCTATTGAAATGGCCTGCCTGCCTTCCCATGTTAGCATGGATTTTAAATTCAATATTTTTGGATTTCCTTTCACTTAGGACACTTTGGTTCTAAGAAGACATGGATAGGCCAAAAGAGGTGATTCCGCTGCCAATTCCCTCAATGAAACATCTGAACCCGAAGGGAAAAAAAGCAAGCAAGAACTGTTCAGAGAGTGTAAAATGAGAGCTATCTGGCTTTTGGATCTTCATGGACAGGAGATACTGCTTGCCTATGACCCGAATGTCTCACCTGCAGAGAGATGCTGGCAAACACTGTGATGATAAGACATTACTTACAGATGAAACACCCATCTCTTGTGAACAAACATATTCAGTACTTTAAGAGCTTGACAGGACAAAACATCAAGCAAACCCAACATTTGATGGAGTAAAGCTCAAGAGGCTAGTTACCTAGTGGCTGAAACTGTAGCAAAATCAAAGAGGCCTCACACTATTGCTGAAACCTTAATCACATCTGCATGCAAAATAATCCGAAGTGTGAGATGAACTGATCCTTCATAGGAGATTGACAAAATTCCACTCTCTAATAATACGGTTAAAGGCAAATTGACAATATGTCAGCTTATGTTGAGTAGCTACTGCGAGAGAAGTTAACTACTGATGGGAAGCTTGCTTTGCAAATTGACAAGTTAATGGTTATAAGCAGACACTGCCAGCTGCTTGCCAATATTCAGCATGTAGATAGGAACTCCATTCAGATTTCTTTTCGTCTTTTGTAAGGAGCGGTCATGCGACTGGTGAAGAAATATTTCCTACATGAGGGAAAACAAGCTTACCTAGGTCATGCATTTGCACTGATGGACCAGCCTCCAGGACAGGGAAAGTGAAAGGATTTGTCAGTAAGCTGAAAGATCAAAATCTTGACATCATCCAATGTGAAGCTCTTGTAACCAAAACAATTCCACTTGAGTGAGCTGCAGGTATTAGAGCAAGCCGTGAAAATGGTGAAGTCTATAAAATCACATCAAGGTCACATTTGTTCACTATTTTGTGTGCAGAGATGAGGGCCCAGCATCAGAGTTCACCATTTCAAATCGGGGTGCCATGGTTATCACAGCAGAAGATTCTCTTCTGTGTTCATGGAGAGTTTTGAACAATGCACGAACCGCTTTATCTGATGGCTACTGGTGGGCTAAGCTGGCATATCTGGTGAGTATTTTCAGCCTTTTAATGAGGTGAATATTAAAATAAAGGTGAAGAAGGAGACCGTCCAGACTTTCATGAATAAACAGAAGCTGCTGTTCAGATGCACAGTCTTATGTCCAAGCATCTTAAAGCACTTGCAAGAGAAGATTGAATTCTACCTGCCCTCACCAAATAGGTGATCTGTTTAGTTCCCTGTCTTCTGATTCATCACAAGAACCCTGACATGAAAAGAAAAAGTGGTATCTACGGAACTACGGAGAGATCACACGATGAAATCTCTGACCATGCTACTGCTGTCCTCAGCATTTTCAACACTGGTGTACATGAAAAACAAGAGGAGGGATTACTTGTTAGTGGAGCAAGATTTGTGGGTGGTCCTCTAATTAATTTACCTCTGGATCAAAATGCTATGCGCATACCATCAGAACCAGGTTTCTTACAAGCTCGGTAAACTACAACTTTGCAATTTATTCTAATCCATTGTTTCTTAAAAGTTAGAAATAGTTGAGTAGAGCAGATTTTTAAAATGTGCACACAGTTGAGGACAGTGTATTTTTGCTGCTGGATTTCAATGTTTCTTTAGTTTGTTGTGTGTGCCATGTCCTCCTTACTAACGTCTGAGGGCTAGTGCCAAAATTGGGAGAGTTATCCTAGACTAGTCAAGTCTGCCATGGCCATACTCATGGAATCATACTTGATAGACACTGTCTCAGACACCATCATCACTATTCCTGGATATGTCCTATCCCAGCAACAAGATAGACCCAGCAAAGGCGATGGCACACTGGTACACAGTCAGAAGGGAGGTGCCCTTGGAATCCTCAACATTGAATTCAGACCCCATGAAGTCTCATGGCTTCAGGTTAAACATGTGCAAGGAAACCTCTTGCTGATTACCATGTAACTTCCTCCCTCTGCTGATGAATTGGTGCTCCTCCATGTTGAACAACACTTAGAGGAAGCACTGAGGATGGCATGGATACAGATTATACTCTGCATGGGGGGATTTCAATGTCTCCCACCAAATGTGGCTCGGCAGCATCACGACTGATCCAGCTGTTTGGGTCCTAAAGGATGTAGCTGCTAGACTGGGTCTGTGGCAGTTGGTGAGGGAACCAATAATAGGGAAAAACATACTTGACTTTATTGTTACCAATCTGCCAGCTGCAGATGCACCTGTCCATAATAGTATTAGTAACAGTGACCACTGCACAACTCTTGTGGAACAGACCCCTGACTTCACATTGACAATAACCTCCATCATGTTGTGTGGCACTATCCCTAAATGGGATAGACTTTGAACAGATCTAGCAACTGAAGACTGGGCAACCATGAGGCACTGTGGGCCATCAACAGCAGCAGAACTGTACTCCAGCACAATTTGTAACCTCATGGCCCGGCATATCCCCCCACTCAACCATTACCATCAAACCAAGGGATCAACCCCTGGTTGAATGCAGACAATAGGAGAGCATGCCAGAAGTAGCACCAGACTAAAATAAGATGTCAACCTGGTAAAGCTACCAGAAAGGATTACTTGCATGCCAAGCGGCATAAACAGTAAGTGATAGATAGAGCTAAGTGATCCCACAACCAAAACATCAGATCTAAACTCTGCAGTCCTGCCACATTCAGTCATGAATGATGGTGGACAATTAAACAACTCACTGAAAAAGGAGGCTCCACAAATATCCCCATTCTCAACAATGGAAGAACCCAACACATCAGTGCAAACATTAAGGCTGAAGCATTCACAGTAATCTTCAGCCATAAGTACTGAGTAAATGACGCATCTTGACCACCTCCAGTGGTCCCCTGCATTATAGATGCCAGTCTTCAGCCAATTCAATTCACTCCATATGATATCAAGAAATGGTTATAGGTACTGGATAATGCAAAGGCAATGGGTCCTGACAACATGCTGGCAATACTACTGAAGACTTGTGCTCCAGAACTTGCAGCTCTCCGAACCAAGCTGTTCCATTCCAATTACAACACTGGCATCTACTTGACAATGTGGAAAATTGCTCAGGTATAAGCTGTACACAAACACAGGACAAATCCAACCTGGTCAATTACCGCCCCATCGGTCTACTCTCAATCATCAATAACAAAGTGATGGAAGGCGTCATCAACAGCACTATCAAGCAGCACCTGCTCAGCAATAACCTGCTCAGTGATACCCAGTTTGGGTTCCCCCAGGGCCACTCAGCTCCTGACCTCATTACAGCCTTGGTTCAAACATGGACAGAAGAACTGAATTCCAGAGGTGAGTTGGGAGGGACAGCCCTTGACATCAAGGCCACATTTGGGTGAGCGTGGCATCAAGGAACCTGAGAAAAACTAAAATAAATGGCTATTGGGGACAAACTCTCCATTAGTTGCAGTCATACCTGTAAGAAGTGGGATGTTTGCTAATCATTGCACAATATTCACCACTGTTTGTTTCTCTTCAGATATTGAAGCAGTCCATATTCAACATAACAAGATCTGGACAATATCCAGGCTTTGGCTGACAAGTGGCAAATAATCTTTGTGCCACACAAATGCCATGTAATGACCATTACCAATAATAGACAATCTAACTACTGTCCCTTGACCTTCAATGTTGTTACCACCACTGAATCCCTGATTATCAAAATCCTTGGGGTTACCATTGGCCAAAAAACTCAATTGGACTCGCCACATAAACACGGTGGCTACAAGAACAGGTCAGTGGCTAGGAATGCTACAGTGAATAACTCACCTCCTGACTCCCCAAAGTTTGTCCACCATCTACAAAGGAAAATCAGGAATGTAATAGAATACTCCTCACTTGCCTCAATAGGTGCAGCTCCAACAACACTCAATAAGCTTGACACCATCCAGGACAATGCAGTCTGCTTGATTGGCACCGCATCCACAAGCATGCAATCCCTCCACTATCTTTGCTCAGTAGCAGCAGTGTGTACTACTATTTCTGTACTGCAGAAATTCACCAGGGATCCTTAGACAGCATCTGCCAAATGCACAACCCTTCCATCTGGAAGGACAAGGGGATCAGCTACATGGGAACTCCATCATCTGCAAGTTCCCCTCCAAGGCACTGTCACTCTGTCAAAGTCCTGGAATTCCCTCCCTAAAGGCATTGTGGGTCAAACCAAAGCAGGTGAATTACAGCAGTTCAGGAAGGCAGCTCACCACCATCTTCTCAAGGCAACTAGGGACAGGCAAGACATGTTGGCCTAGCCAGCGATGCCCACATCCCAAGAGTAAATAAAACAAAATGTTGCACACCTCTATAATAGGGCCGGAGTCAAAGTCGATGTAAATAAATGTGATATTCATGAGCAATTAATTCAGCTGAAAAAAGTGTGTGGCATGGAATTGCTTATCTCATCGAACTGTGCCTTGATACAGTTGAGATGATCGGGACCCACTGCCATGGAGTGACAATGACCTGGACCCTAATGTTTCTCACAGCATTGGGAGGTAACTGACGAATGAGCAGTGCTCCAAAACCTAGTGCTTCCAAAGAAGCCTATTGGACTATAATCTAGTGTTGTGTGATTTTTAACTTTGTCCACCCCGGTCCAACACTGTCTCCCCCACTTCACAGCTCACATAAGGTCATATATGAAAATGGTTCAGACATTTAAAATTGTTTGAAGCTTGGTAGGTTCAGTCCTCAATGACAGCTAAATGCGTACCCATGCTGCAAATAATCTGATCTAATGAAGAACCATGCTCCCTCTGTTTACACAAAGAACAATCCTGAGGGGTGCATCTGTCACTGAGCATTGGGTATGTTCTCATTCAATTATAAGTAGATCTACAATCAAAGCTCCTTCTGTCGGCAGGTGCTGATGTTTCCCTGCAACAAGTTTAATGGTTTTTAAGCTGCTGGGTTTAAGTCAAGAAAGTGAGATTTCAACCTACCTAGAACTTTGAATCAGCGTTAGGACACTGAAACCAAATCAGCCTCACACTGGATTCACAACACAGTGATCTTAAAACCTGCAATGACCCTCAAACAAGCTCAGTGGTTCCGAACTAGACTTTACAAATAACGGATCTTGGACATGAAGTTATAAACAAAAAATATCAATTTCTTATTAAAGATGTAACTTTAGCAGAACATTTGAACACAGTACCAATGACCCGGGTTTGATTCCAGCCTCGGGCGACTGCCTGTGTAGAGTTTGCACATTCTCCCCATGCCTGCGTGGATTTCCTCCGGGTGCTCCAGTTTCCTACCACAGTCCAAAGATGTGCAGGTTAGGTGAAATTGGCCATGCTAAATTGTCCATAGTGTTCAGGGATGTGTAGGTTAGGTGCCTTGTTCAGGATGGGTTACTCTTTGCAAGTTCGGTGAGGACTTGTTGGGCCAAAGGACTTGTTTCTTTTCTGTAGGGATCCTATGGTTCAAGGCAATCTATGGTCTAAGCCCTGTCTTCATTGAATGTAAATTCCTACTCACAGACCAACACAGTTAAGGGATAAATTAGAAAATTCATAAATCATAATTTGTCATTTCAATAACAATTTTGACAAACGAATACCATGCCTTCATGAAATTCTTTGACAATAGGTTGTATTAAAGGCATGTGAGACTGAATATTTTGCTTGAATTCTGAAGTCATCAGTCAATGCAAACACCCTGCCGGAGACCTCTGAAGACTTTTCTTTATTTCTTCCAGATTAGGATTCTTTTCTCAGAACTTTCAACAAGTCAATAACTAGAGAGTAACTATTGAAAGCAAAACCGAAAACTGATTCTCAGTTTGACAACTTCTAAAAACAAAACTGCTCGTGCCCCAAAAACCCCAGTTAGAGTAAACACTTGTTTACTTTTTCTCTTTCTTTTTCAACATTCCCAGTGGTTGATTGTCCAGCACCTGTCCTCCATTGATTGACCAATTCAACATTCAACCAGCTACTGGTCCCTGACCGTAACAACATCTCGGTGAAGAATCATCTTCAGGCTTCTTTCAGCTATAATTGACCTGCATTATCCTTCCAGACCAATTCCCAAGAGCAAACATTTGTCTTCTGTTCCCTCTTCTTTTTTTTAAACAAACTGCTGTTCAAAGTTCAGTTCTCAACTGCAACTCACAGTTCTAAAACAAAAATTGGAAAAATAAAGGAAAAATAGTGATGGTCTCAACATCAGGCACATAGAAATTCCAGTTATGTGGATTTAGTTTATTGCCTCAGCTTTGAGGTAATTCATTAATTTCTAGCTGTGTCAAACATATGCTGACTAAAAAACATCTCAAGCTGTAACAGCGCCGATTATTTCACCAGTGCAACATTTCCTTGTCCTTCCTCGTCTCACATTGCCTCAGAAGCGGAATTAACTAATTCAGTGAGAACTTAAGAGGCACTCTTGTGTGGCAGAATTTCACATGCTCAGAACTCCTAATCCGAATCCCTTAATTAAAAACTTTATAATTAACAACAAAACTTCCATCAAGCTGGGCGAGATTCAAATTATGCCCCAGAGGGCAAGTAGCTTGAAAACACTCTGAAACGTTCAGTTCATGTTATCAAAAATTCAGCCTCACAAACGCATATAACTCATCCAGATCCCTGACTCCCTCATACCTCTTGAAAAGGACGGTCCATCGCAGATAACTGTAAGTACTGCCTTGCCCAATGTGTAAACCTTGACCCAAACCCTTGAGATAGCTATGCACAGCTGTGCTAGAATTCAACTAAAGGTGCATTCAGTGTTTAAGCACCAGTGCCTGATATCATTGCAATCTGTACATAAACATTCTCAAGCAAATATAAATTCTCTCAATCCAGTAGACCAAAACTGCATTTGCAATGTTATAGTTGCTATAAAAAAAAGTTGCAAATTTAACAGTTAATTTGCAATTAAAATCCCCAGCACTGATGGTGGAGCTATTTAATCCAATTTTAGACTGACATTAAAAACTCTCAGCCTTCAAGTGAATTTGAGTTGAGCTGTGAAGCAGGATGTTCACGTTATTAGACTATTATAAATATCTAAATGTGAATCTCCTGACAACTGTTCTGCAAATTTTTTTTTCAAGCAACATACATAGGAATTTGTAATTTCATATAAAATTTATTGAAACAAATAGCAACGAAGGAGTCTAATTCATCCATGGCAACCAGCTATCCTAACCTAATCTAGTCCCACTTGCCAGCACTTGGCCCACATCCCTCTCAACTCTTCCTATTCATATACCCATCCAGATGCCTTTTAAATGTTGTCATTGTACCAACCTCCACCACTTCCTCTGGCAGCTCATTCCATACACATACCACCTTCTGCATGTAAACGTTGTCCCTTAGGTCCCTTTTATATCTTTCCTCTCTCACCCTAAACCTATGCCCTCTAGTTCTGGACTCCCCCGCCCCAGGGAAAAGACTTTCTTTTTATCCTATCCATGCCCTTCATAATTTTATAAACATCTCTAAAGTCACCCCTCAGCCTCCGATGCTCCAGGGAAAACAGCCCCAGACTATTCAGCCTTTCCCTATAGCTCAGATCCTCCAACCCTGGCATCATCCTTGTAAATCTTTTCTGAACCTTTTTCTTGTGTGTTTATCTCAGATATTCCATATTAGGTGTACATGGCTCTCTAAACATTGGTGTACCGGCCAGGGAAGTCCATACATCGTCCAGCTCTAATGCAACTGAAGCTGGTTCACAGTCAAGCTCTAAACATCTTTTTCCTCTTAAAAATGCCACAAATAATTAGGAAAACCCAAAGTTAATTATCAATGTAAGATCATGTCCACCACTCCACCCTCATCAATCCTCTTCGTTACTTCTTCAAATATCCCAACCAAGTTTGTGAGACATGATTTCCCACGCACAAAGCCATACCGACTATTCCTAATCAGTCCTTGCCTTTCCAAAATACATGGGAATCCTGTCCCTCAGGATTCCCTTCATCAACTTGCCTACCACCGATGTCAGGCTCACCGATCTATAGTTCCCTGACTTGTCCTTACCAACTTCCTTAAATATTGGCACCACGTTAGCCAACCTCCAGTCTTGTGGCACCTCATCTAAAAATATCGATGATACAAATATCTCAGTAACAGGCCCATCAATCATTTCCCTAGCTTCCCACAGAGTTCTAGGGTACACCTGATCGGGTCCTGGGGATTTATCCACTTTTATGCATTTCAAAACATCCTAGTACCTCCTGCTCTGTAATATGGACATTTTTCAAGCTGTCACCATCTATTTCCTGATATTCTATATCTTCCATGTCCTTCTCCATAGTAAACACTGATGCAAAATACTCATTTAGAATCTCCCCCATCTTCTGTGGCTCCCCACAAAGGTCGCCTTGCTGATATTTGAGGGGCCCTATTTTCTCCCTAGTTACCCTTTTGTCTTTAATGTATTTGTAAAAACTTTTTGGATTCTCCTTAACTGTATTTGTCAAAGCTATCTCATGTCTCCTTTTTGCCCTCCTAATTTCTCTCTTAAGTACACTCCTACTGCCTTTATACACTTGTAAGGATTTACTTGATCTCTGTTAACTATATCTGACATATGCTTCCTTCTTTTCTTAACCAAAACCTCAATTTCTCTAGTCATCCAGCATTCCCTACTCCTACCAGCCTTTCCTTTCACCCTAATAGGAATATACATTCTCTGGATTCTCGTTATCTCATTTCTGAAGGCTTCCCATTTTCCAGCCATCCCTTTACCTGTGAACATCTGCCCCCACATCTGCCCCCAATCAGCTTTTGAAAGTTCTTGCCTAATACTGTCAAAATTAGCCTTCCTTCAATGTAGAACTTCAACTTTTAGATCTGCTCTATCCTTTTCCATCACTGTTTTAAATCTAATAGAATTATGGTTGCTGGTCCCAATATACTCCCCACTGACACCTCAGTCACCTGCCCTGCCTTATTTCCCAAGAATAGGTTAAGTTTTGCACCTTTTCTAGTAGGTACATCCACATACTGAATCAGAAAATTTTCTTGTACACACTTAACAAATTCCTCTCCATCTAAACCCTTAACACTATGGCAGTCCCAGTCTATAACTGGAAAGTTAAAATTCCCCACCATAACCACCCTATTATTCTTACAGATAACTGAAATCTCCTTAAAAATTGGTTTCTCAATTTCCTGCTGACTATTAAGGGTGTAAGCTATTTTTAAATCTTCTACACTATCTTCCTTCTCTCAGAGTAACTGTTTACATATCCAGCTTCAGGCAGACCTCTGCAAAACTGAAAAATTGAACTCAAAAAGGCATTCTTCAAGCTATGGAGTGTTTCTCTAATCCAAAATAAAATCCATCTCTCACCTTGTGCACTGAAAGTCTCATCACAATTGTTTTTTTTGTTGCTTCCAAAGTTCTTCCAATATATAGGAATTCCCATTCGCGACCAAAAGTTTTCTCTCGCTCTCTCTCAAACCATTTTTTAGATGTAAGTTATAACATATACAATGCCAACTTAGATATGTTTGAGAGTGTATAGAGTCATAGAGCCATAGAGATGTACAGCATGGAAACAGACCCTTCGGTCCAACCCGTCCATGCCGACCAGATATCCCAACCCAATCTAGTCCCACCTGCCAGCACCCGGCACATATCCCTCCAAACCCTTCCTATTCATATACCCATCCAAATGCCTCTTAAATGTTGCAATTGTATGATTGCATATGGTTTCAAAAAGGCCGACTGGACATAATTCAATCAAAAATTAATCCATGGAATTATTTTTAATTCTTGGTATTTCAAGATTTGTGCTACCAAAGTGATTTTTGACGGACCTAATGCAATTTCCAAGGTTGAGCGTATTAACTATTTAGAGCAATATTCATTGTGGTTCATAAATGTCATGGAAGGATGTCTAGGAGTCTTCTTTTCAATATGGGCACAACAACGATGGGCATTATTATGATGTACTAAAACTGCTGGGCTCTTTTTGTCTGATGCTGGAAAAGCGCAACAGGTCAGGCAGCATCTAAGGAGCAGGAGAATCGACGTTGCGGGCATAAGCCCTTTTTCAGGAAAGGCTTATGCCTGAAACGTCGATTCTCCTGCTTCTCGGATGCTGCCTGACCTGTTGCGCTTTTCCAGCAACACATTTTTCAGCTCTGATCTCCAGCATCTGCAGTCCTCACTTTCTCCTAGTCTTTTTTTCTGATGCCGGTTATCATTGAGAATATGAATAAATTGTTTGACACATTACATCTGTAACTGTTTGATATATCCCTGTAATTCAACTTGTCTGGAATCACTCATATGCCTTGCTATAGCATCAAAAGAGTATGAGGACTGAGCTAACATATAGTCCATCTATCCGGTAGCATAGTTACAACTCTCTCACTTCCTCTCTTACTCAAATGATGACCTGCACAGACAGTGGCTCTCAGATATTCGGTTCTGAAGAAGATTAGATTAGATTACCGACAGTGTGGAAACAGACCCTTCGGCCCAACAAGTTGACACCGAACCTCCGAAGAGAACCCACCCAGACCCATTTCCCTCTGATTAACGCACCTAACACCACGGGCAATTTAGCATGACCAATTCACCCTAACCTGCGCATCTTTGGACTGTGGGAGGAAACCAGAGCACCCGGAGGAAACCCACGCAGGCAATAGAGTATTTGGAAATGAGTGCAGCCACTGCCATATAATGCACAAAAATAAATTATTTCAATACTATAATAGCTAGAAGAGGTGGGAGGATGTGCAAACTCCACACAGACAGTCGCCTGAGGCTGGAATCGAACATGGGACCCTCGTGCTAACCACTTAGCCACCGTGCCACCCTAAGCAGAAGCAGAGTCATACCAAACCCGAAATGTTAACTCAGTTTCTCTTTGCCGCCTGATCTGTTGAGTTTCTCTCACATTCTGTGTGTGTTTGTCTCAGATATTCTATATTAGATGTACATGACTCTCTAAACATTGGTGTACTGGCCAGGGAAGTGCATAAGTAGTCCAGCTCTAATGCAACTGAAGCTGCTTCACAGTCCACCTACAAAATACCACGAATAATTAGGAAGACCCAAAGTTAATTATCAATGTAATGTGCAAAACCTCTGCTGGAGAGAACACAAAATTGCCAAAGAAAACCATTTAGAATTTCATTGTGCATAACAATTCACAATAATTGCCCACTTTAGCAATTCACCATTTGGAAAACCCAGCTGGATCCCATTTATACAGTCACTTGCTGTCGTCCCAGAATCGGTACAATCTTCAAAGCTCATCTTACCATGAGGAAAATGTGAAGGAGATACACCTACCCTCAGCCACAATTATATTGAATGGCGGAGCAGGTTTGATGGGCCAAATGGATCAATTACTGTTGCTAGTTTCTCTGTTTCTATATATACTATAATGACATGAATTTCTGATTTCTCAGCCACTGGGCATGGCCCCTATCAGAATTGAAATTATTCACTCAGAAATGGGATTTGGATAACAAAACACCACAACTCAGCAGGGAAAACAGAAGTGTGAATGTGACGGAGAGAAACATTTGAGAAGGAAACTCAGAAGGTCAATAGAGTATTTGGAAATGAGTGCAGCCACTGCCATATAATGCACAAAAATAAATTATTTCAATACTATAATAGCTAGAAGAGGTGGGTATATACTGACTGGTCCAAAATTGAGGAAAAACCTTAACACCTGCAAAGCTATGGTTAAACCACACTCCACAACTGACAAAAGTATGATAAGAATTAATGAGTTTGACATGAACATGATGGATATTTAGCCAGCCTAAAACTACTCAAATGAATACAAAGGTAACAATAATCACTATATGGCAAATCTTTGAAGGTTGCTAAACAATTTGATAAGTTTAAAAACCACACAAGATACTTGGCTTTGTATATGGCAAGAAAGGAACTTATGGTGAATCTTTACAAATCACAGTCCAGGCCTCAGTTAGAGTATCATGTCCACAATTTAAAAAGGACATGACAGCCTTGGCAAGAATGCAGATGGCATTTGCCAGAATGGTAGCTTTCCATATTAATACCTAAATCAGCAAACACCTAAAAGCAGGTTATCTGGTCATTATAAATGGCTTTTTCTTTGGGATGTTCCTGTGTTCAAATTGGCAGCCACATTCCCTGCAGCATAACATTGACTATACTTCAAAAAACTACTTCACTGGTTGTAAAGTGCTTTGGAATAACCTAAGGTTGTGAGAAACAGCAATATAAATGGAAGCGTTACTGCTCTTGTTCTGTGGTGGATCATTTGAAGAAATTTGGTACTGTTGATGTTAAGATACATGAACAATGGAATTGGTGATGTCCATTATTATACTGAGGTAATTCTGCTCAATTGGAAACATACTAACGCGGTAACCGTTAACAAAGTCAGAGATAGGACAGTTCCAGATTATTATAGATGCATCAGTTTGACATGAATATTGGATTAAATAAGTCAAACAGTTTTCAGCAGTAAGCCAGGTGATGGCTGAGAGTGTGACTCATACAAAGAATTAAGGTGTTCTGATTCAGGTATTGGGTTGTGCAAGGTCTGTGTGTGTGTTTTTAGCACCATTTGGTGGGTGTGGGAAGTGCCATGAATATATACAGTACATCTCCTGAAGATTATACACAACCTGCATTCTTTCCCATTAGCGAATCTTGAGAAGATTTGCAGCTCAGGTTGAGGCTCTGGATGTAATTTTGTTCGCTGAGGTGGAAGGTTTGTTTTCAGACGTTTTGTCTCCATACTAGGTAACATCATCAGTGAGCCTCTGGTGAAGCACTGGTGATAGTGACCCCCTTTCTATTTATGTGTTTAGGTTTTGCTTGAGTTGGTGGCGTCATTTCCTGTGGTGAAGTCATTTCCTTTTTTAAAAAAACACATTGTCTTGGACCCCAATTACCACTCTGAGAAAAAGAACAGGAAATGACATCACCACCGGAAATGACATCACCAACCCAAGGAAACCTAAACACATATATAAAAAGTGGGTCACTAATACCAGTGCTTCACCAGAGGCTCACTGATGATGTTACCTCGTATGGTGAGAAAATATCTGAAAACAAACCTACCAGCTCGGCAAGCGAACTTACATCATTCTTTCCCATGTTTCACCTGGCTAAAAATGACTAACCCACTCCTGTCTGTCTGCCATGCCAACTATATTTTGGCATTAGCAGTGTAATGTTTGGGTACATTGTCTTGGTAATTAGCTCAATTGCCTGTTCATTATCTTTTTTAAAATGATATGCAGCTCCAGATTTTTTTTTGCACCCGTAACACACTGTTTTATAGGAGTGGGGTGGCAAAACAATGGGCTGGGCACCCATCGTATTTTATGCGTTTGTCCTTTCAACCCCAGACCCCACAGACCTTGCAATAACATACCATAAACAGTGAGGACATAACATAAAAATTTGGATGGGGTGACAATTTGTCTTTTTAGGGAGATGGTATTATGTTAGATTCTCAGGGTTAAAATTTTTTAGTGTAGAATAGAGTGGTTCTGGAAATGCACAGTAGGTCAGGCAGCATCCGAGGAGCAGGAAAATTGATGTTTCGGGCAAAAGCCCTTCATCAGGAATGACCTTTAGCTTTACTCCAGGACAACTAGATGAGCTTAACATTCAATCCACTTCTCCATGTTGAATTCATGGCCCAAGTTGTATTCAGGTGTATTATGGACAAGTGAAAGCACTTGATACAGGAAACACAGCAGTCTGATATAAGTCATCCATAAGCAATTAAGAAACTTTAAAACTACACTGCACTTGTGCGTGAGCTTTGGTTTATCTCAGGAATCAGCATTATTTTCAAATACATCCCTTACTGCAACAACCACAGCATTGAAACTTATTTAATCCATGCCATGTTGAAAACCTACAAAGTACTCTAGAAGGGAAGGATGAATTGATAGTGTTTTCAAGCTGCAGTCTTTTCATTTCTGGACATTGCATAAATTCACAGTGGAATCTATGACAAAATGCACAATATATTATCTTGTGGCCAATAGCCTGGAAATTTTGCACAACTATATTTATCCAAAAGCTATTAACATTTCACTGGAGTAATAAATTTAGCAGCAGTTACATGGAGACGAAAGTCATTGGTTGACAGATTGATGCACTGCAAGCTTCATGGATGCCAGAAGTGAATACCAAACTGCTGCATTGAGTAACACTGACTTACGCATATGCTCACAGGATCTATAGGACTGAAGATACAGATATCTTCTCACAACATCTGCCCTTCATGGTATCACAGAGCTGTAAATTCTGCCTGGTCATGGTTAGCAACATCACAAATCTACAAAGCCTATATTTGATTCGATATTGCTTTGTTGATGACCTGCCAGCTCCTGCTTTTGAATGAGAATGGCTTATTCCATGCCAGAGTTTATCCTCTGCAATAGTACAAAGGTATGGCCACATTAACCAACCCTCTACAAAAATATAGCTGCATGGTACTTCAAGAACCCTCTGAAATTCAGCTGGAGCTCTAGTTCATGAATAATATTTAATATAACCATCTAACAATTATATTTGTAACAATCATACAGCATTGCAAAAAAGTATTTATTTTTACCATCCCTGTCCTCTTCACAACATTGGGTAGGCCCACCCCCATTCCCTCTACTGTCTATCTCTATGCCATATTTTATAGGTTTACTCCAATATGTTGAATGCTGGCTCCGTATCTCCAGTAATGGATTCTCTCCACATTTGCACATAGTCAGCTCCAGAGTTTTCAAGAATCTTTCACTGACCCATCTGAATGCAGCCCCTTCCTGATGTCATCCCTAAGCCCTGCTTCCATATGTACAGGAATGACTCACAGATCTATTGCAGCACTACCTAAGCTACAAATTCCCCATCCTAAACTACACTAAGACCACTTTGTTTCCACCACAGTACCACTGCCGCCTGAACTCTACTTCACTGAAGCCCTAAATGTGCAATTTTGTTAGTATTATACTGCTGCAAACTTGCTTTAATTAGTTCCCAGTTTACTTGAATAACAACAAAGGCCATTTTGAATCTGTCTTGCCGTTTTTCAAATGGATCACTGTAAGACCCATGCTCCAGGCTTAAATCACCTCCAAAACCCCCTGGACTCTCAGACCAAGTTTTTTCTACACCTCTCGCCCTTTCACCTCAGCAGAACTGTTTCCGACAGCAGTTCTAATCTCTGGACTTCACTTGATAAAACTTCAGTTAATCCACTTTCAAAAGATCCTTAAATCTACCTGTCCAACTATGCTTTTGGTTACCCAGTCTAACAGTTCCACAATGGCCCATCGTCTGTTCCTTTATTCCTTTTGGGTTTTCTTCACAACTGTTGGAAGATTTTCTGCTTTAAAGGGTCGGTGCTGTACCTCAGAAGGCACCTTGAGGAAGGGTCACTCGACATGAAACTTTAACTCTAATTTTTCTCCACTGATGTTGCAAGACCAGCTGAACTTTTCCAGCAATTTCTGTTCTTGTTTCTGATTTCCAGCATCCACAGTTCTTTCAGCTTTTACCAAGAAGGCTATTGGACCTACTGTTCTTCTGTTAGCTATTTAAATGCAAGTTAAAGAAATGCACAAAAATGTAGAAAACTAGTATGAGGCATCACCATTTTGTGTCAAATAACCCTTGCACTTCAGTGAATGTGCTTGAATGATGGAAGAGAATGAACTGAAAATAGGTCTGCAGTCAACTTTGGCTGGTCAGTGTCACCCATGTTGGGTTGCCTCCTCATTTCAGTAACTTTTGCAGATGCCTAGTCCATTTACTCCAGATAACCTTCAGTCGTAAAGGCAATCTGTCCCTCCCTTCAGTGGTACTGAACCATCGGAGCCTGCTGTTGAATTCTGGAATAGGGAACTTAACACTGAACTTTATTACTTGGAGTGGGAGGCCTTAGCCATGGAGGTGGACAGAAAGAGAATCAATTCTCAAGGTCCTTAAAGGCAACCCCTACCAGAGGAAATGCAAAAGGGAAGTCATTATCTGAAGTCTGGCCAATGGTCAAGATCAGAGAATGTGTCTCATACCCAGCAAACTGACATGCTGCTCCACACCACATTTGTATGACACACCCAGCAGTACTTGCTCACATTCAGGAGTCACACCCAAATACTTCAGCTCACCATCACATACCTTTCAACAATGCCTAACGCTCACAGCTTCCCAAATGTCCAGCTGTTCAGTTACTGTGGACACGCCACCCAAATACAGTACCACTGCCAGGGACATTCTGCTGTCTTTTGTAAGATAAGATAGCCCAAAATAGGAGAGAGCAGCTGAGAACCAGGAAACAGACTTTCATCCACTCAATTATGTACAAAATGCCTTCTCTTTCTCCTTGTCACTGCTTAAGGGGACGCCAACATATTCTCCTATTCTGCCATAGATGCCTACTTGACCTTGCATGTGCTCTGATGAACAATGTGTACTGGGACATATTCAAAATGCTCTTGCTCCGTGCTGCAAAGACCAGATGCATTAAAGTTAAAAGTGTCAAAATCAAATTGATAATTACTGGTGAGGTCACTTTTGCCCCAGTATAAGGGATTTAAAGAGTGATACTGCTTGGTTACCACAGTTAATGCATGCTGATCTGGAGGACGTAGAAATGTTCCCAAGAAACCTTTGTGGAGTAGGACTTGCTGTGGAGAATCCTCTTCCAGCCTAATCACAGAGCATCCCTTTTCGAGATTCATTTGCAACCAGAGCACTAATTCATCAGTGGTCAATGTCTCAACAGTTTTAAGTGCCAGCCATTCAGAACACTTTCAAATACAGAGAACTGTACTTCCATAGCAAAGATAAATCTCAAAGGTCTCATCTGCAAGGAAGATATAGAATGAGGGGAAATATATGGTGACATCTTGAAAAATGTCCATAATACAGAGGAGAAGATGCTGGATGTCTTGAAACAAATAAAGGTGAATTCATCCCCACGACCTGATCAGGTGTACACTAGAACTCTGCGGGGAAGTGATTGCTGGGTCTCTTGATGTGCATCCATAGTCACAGGTGAGGTGCCAGAGACTGGACTTTGGCTAACGTGGTGCCAATATATAAGAAAGGTGGGAAGGACAAGCCAGGGAACTATAGACTGGTGAGCCTGACATCAGTGGTGGGCAAGTTGTTGGAGGGAGTCCTGAGGGACAGGATTTACACGTATTTTGGAAAGGCAAGGACTGATTAGGAATAGTCAGCATGGCTTTGTGCGTGGGGAATCATGTCTCACAAACTTGATTGAGTTTTTTGAAGTAATGAAGAAGATTGATGAGGGCAGAGCGTGGCTGCTGCCAGGGTTGGAGGGCTTGAGTGATAAAGAGAGATTGAATAAGTTGGGGTTGTTTTTCCTGGAGCATCGGAGGCTGAGGAGTGACCTTATAGAGGGTGATAAAATCATGAGGGGCATGGATAGTTTAAATAAACAAGGTCTTTTCCCTGGGGTGGGGGAGTCCTGAACTAGAAGGCAGAGGTTTAGGATGAGAGGGGAAAGATTTGAAAGGGACCTAAGAGGCAACTTTTTCACACAGAGGGTGGTACATGTATGGAATGAGCTGCCAGAGGAAGTGGTGGAGGCTGATACAATTTCTGCACTTAAGAGGCATCCGGATAGGTATATGAATAGGAAGGGTATAAAGGGATATGGGCCGGGTGTTGGCAAATGGGACTAGATTGAGTTGGGATATCTGGTCAGCATGGACGAGTTGGACCGAAGGATCTGTTTCCCTGCTGCACATCTCCATGACTCTAAGTTGATATCTATCCCTTTAAAAATGCATTTGGGGAAGGAGATGAAGTTGGTGTGCTGTTCAGCTCCTGTCCAACTGGGAATAAGCAACATAGACATTCAATGGGCAGGTCCAGAAGAAGCTCCTGAACCTAACTGCAAATCAGCTAGAACAGCTGGTCGTTATTCCCAAACTTTACAGCACTGAATATAGCAACATCCATACAGACAGGAGAATAGTTAGACAAACTTTTAAAAAGTGATTCATTCATAAATAAAAAAAACTCCAAATAAAGATGTCAATTATTCGTGCCTTTAAAAGTTTCAATACCTGAAACTGGAAGGTTCTTAAAGCCACTTAATCCATACATGAGAATATTGTGAATTGATTGCAGAGATCAGACAGTCTGACCTGTCGATCAAGTAGGCATCATGACCTCTTAGAGAAATCAGCTCAGGGAAGTTGGCTTTTACAGAAACTCTAGGGTATTACGTTTGACAATAGTGTGAAATGATGACACAGGATTATATGCAGTAATGCAGTCTGGTTAATTATCCTCGCCATTGCAATTAACATTGGGAGAGGTGTTTGATTGGTGGCCAAACGAATATATTTTTTATACTATCGCCAATGACCTCCCTTGTGCTACAATAGAGGGATACAGTGCATGCTTGATTTTGGCACTTTGCCTCTGCACATATGTGGACCTAAATTTGCAGCTACATTTCATTTTTATTCTTAAACTTGAAACAGTCATTACATTAATAACTTTAATTGACCAATGAAGGTTATAAAACAATTAAATTTAATTCTGTACGTCTGGGGAGAAACATCTAATTAATGGAAATTGTGGTAAAACAGGCTGTCTGAAAACTACCTTATTTGGGTGGCAGTTTCATGTAACTTTACTATCATTTTGTTTCATTGTAATAGCATCCCAGATTAAAATATTCATAATATGTCTAAATGTATTTATCTTAAATTATCATAAATAACAGAAGTTGACATAAACCATTGCATCATTTTCAGATATCAATGTCACCTGCTGATATTGTCATATTGAAAACAGAACTGACAAAATATTTTCTCCTTATATGTGTCCACTTAGAGTTTTTCCTGATCTTCAGGCACAATAATGACTGCCATTGAGGTGCATCATCACCCTGCCATGAGATTCTGATTTAACTTTCCCTTTAATTTAATTCTGGTAAGTTTGCATTGTAAGTTTCCATCAACTATTAGTTAGAGCGCACCAATAGGGCAATTTAATTTAGTTAATGTTTATCTGTTTTACAGAGTAGACACAAGTATGCTCTGCAAATTCTGAGCCAAATGCCCTGCTATAGTAGCAACACAGGGATATTTGGGGGATGGACACTGGTACAAATGATTTTCCTGTTCATCACATGGGACAAGACAATTGTGGAATCAAAAAGAAAGAAATGAGGAAGTTGCTGCTTATATATCTGTGTGTTACCATACACCAGCAAAAGGCACTAATTACTCGAACACGTCTGAAGATGTCCATTAGCAGCTGAAAATGTGTTGCTGGAAAAGCGCAGCAGGTCAGGCAGCATCCAAGGAGCAGGAGAATCGACGTTTCAGGCATGAGCCCTTCTTCAGGAATGAGGGTCCTCACTTTCTCCTCGATGTCCATTAGCAGCCCAGGAACAATTCTTTTGCCTTATCTTTCACTTAGAGTTATGTTTTTGTCACAGTGCTCAGTTTGGAGTCTGTCAATTAGTCCATTGGTTTAATTGTAAAGTCGCAGCTTCTAAAGAGTAAACTCTATTCAATGACCAGTAGGTAATGAGGTAAGTAAGGGAGTGTATTACTTTAGATAGGTAAATTTTCTTTATAGTTCATTGTTCTTTTTGTTAGTCATTCCTTAACGAGTGGTTGGTTAATCATTTGGTTAATTGTCATACTCAATTATTTTATAGAAAGTAAAGAAATACTTACTGAAAATCTGGGGTGGTTGAGTTGAGAGGAGAATGTTGCAATGCTTCATTTGCAAATAAATTCAACACTGAGTAAAGACTGGCTCTGGGATAATCCATCACCAACTGGTTTTCCCAGAGAACGCATAAGTAACATCTTTCTGTACCGAAAGCTCCCTCTGCCTTGCTGCTCAGTAGGAAACTGCACAACGACTGGAACACACATCAACTTCCAGGAACAAAGTTCATTGCCACATTGCCTGATCGAGACATTGTAGCCTGAATTAGAAAACACAATGCTGGGGGCACCTGTAGTGCAATGGTAGTGTTCCTACATGTGGACCAGGAGGCCTGGACCTGGTTATAACACATCTAAACAAAAGATCTAGAAAACACAATGCCTCCTTGCAAGCCTTTAAAAAAACAACATATGGAACTACATAGCAATATTTTCAGGAACTTTTTTTTCAGAATTCAAAAACCTAAGGGATATTACTGGTAGCAAATGGAGCTCATTGAATATATGACCCCTGCTACACCCCCAGAAACAGAAATGCAAGGAACACAGGGTCAAAACAGAAAATGGTTCCGTGAATTACAAATGAGAAAAAAATGACAAGTAAAAGAGAAAATCAAGAACTGAAGTTATTCACATCATAGTACCCAAAAAGAGATCAATTATAATTTCCCTTCATTAAATAAAAGGTGGTTTTTTTCCCGTTCATTGAGGTGATTTACAGAAGTGTTATAGAATTCAAAATAAAAACCATTTTAAGCGTGCTATGTCAGCATCACCAACTTTCCAGGCAGTTGCCAGTCGCAGAGTAAGCCCTGAAATTCCATCGACCAATTTCACCAAATGTATGTCATCCACTTTAAAGCTGCTGATGCTCTGCACCACTGACATTGCAATAATTCAGATCACCCTCAAGTCTTTTTTTCTGGAGGAAAAAGCCCTTCCCTGGAAAATATTTCCTGATAAGTCTAACATCTCAGTTATGCTATTATCCTAGTTGACTGCAACACCAGAGATATCTCACGTTTTCTTCATGAGAAGAATATTAGGATCTCCACAATGCAAAGACAAAATTTCAGTTTAAAGTCGCCATCTGAGTAAAGGCTTACTATCTAGAACATTGCCATCTGTCTGATTTTTCAACAACTGGTTCAGTTTTTTAAAGACTATCCAGAATGTTACTTTCCAAATAGGACATTAATATCTAATTTTTAAAGTGGATGAGCATATTTTAATACTTTCAAATCTTACGATCCCTGCTACCACATCCTTTCCCACACACCCTACCCAATAAAACCTTCCATCTGATCTTGCAAATTGCTATGCTGACCTAAATGAAACTTTATTCACAGAGTCTATGTGAACCTTACTTTTCAAAAATTGAATCTTAATTCCCCAGCGCTCTGAAACTTGCCATAAGCAATTAAGAGCTTGCAGATCTACAATAAAATACATTTAATCTTCTTTCTGGCCAGTTGCACAATTTTCGCAAAATGTTGCAATTCATCAAAAAGCAGTTTCCCCAAATCAGCAAAAAGGATTTCTGAACAGGCACCGTAATTGCCTCCACAGCTGGAACTAATGTCAAACTAAACTTTGAACATTACTGTGAATACAGATAAAAATACCAAATCTGCAACAAGGGAGAATTGTCACAGTTCTACATTCTGCACAATCCTTTGTCCATTACATAAACCATTTCCACATAAACTATGTCATTATTATATTACCAGCGTCATGAATAAAGGATTAAAATGTTTTGCCATGTAGAACCCTTTATAAGTCCTGACATTTTTGTGTCACATGCAAAAGTAGCAATTAATTCAAATTTGATATTTGTTTAGACTGTAACTAAGCTTACTGTACAGTAGGGAGCTGTCATGTGAAATAAATATTTCAACAAGTGACAAGACACAGGAGACACAACTGAATTATTTTTATTTTTAGTCAATGGGGTGTGTGACAGATGCAGAAAAACTTCTCCATACATGAGTTTCCAGCCTCTGTTTGTGAAAATTACAGATTCTCGATTGCTTAAATATGGAGATCAAGCTGTCTCCCTGTAGTGACATTTACCTAATTCAGAAAGCTTTGGTATGGATCAGCAAGAGTAAAGATTGTGATGCCTTCCTCAAGTGTATGCAGGGCTACAAACTGCCTGAGGTCATGTTGTGGTTGTACAGGACATTGGTTAGGCAACTATTGGAATATTGCATGCAATTCTGGTCTCCTTCCTATTGGAAAGATGTTGTGAAACTTGAAAGGGTTCAGAAAAGATTTACAAGGATGTTGCCAGGGTTGGAGGATTTGAATTATAGGGAGAGGCTGAATAGGTTGGGAATGTTTTCCCTGGAGCATCGGACGCTGAGGGGTGACCTTATAGAGATTTACAAATAGGGCATGGATAGGATAAATAGACAAAGTCTTTTCCCTGGGGCCTGGGAGTCCAGAACTAGAGGGCATAGGTTTAGGGTGAGAGGGGAAGATATAAAAAAGACCTAAGGGGCAACCTTTTCACGCAGCGGGTGGTACGTGTATGGAATGAGTTGCCAGAGGCTGGTACAATTGCAACATTTAAAAGGCATTTGGATGGGTATATGAATAGGAAGGGTTTGGAGGGATATGGGCTGGGTGCTGGCAGGTGGGACTAGATTGGTTTGAGATATCTGGTTGGCATGGACAGGTTGGACCGAAGGGTCTGTTTCCATGCTGTACATCTCTATGACACTATGAACTAAAGCCTCAAAGAAATTCAACTGGACGGATCACCTGGCATCGACATAGGCACCAGAAAAGACAATGGTAATGGGCCATAAATGTTAGCCGGCCAGTGATGCCCACACCTCACAGATGATTACATTTAGAAAAAGAAGCCAAGTCCCAACCTGCAATCCATTCAAGCAGCTTTCTGCTGGGACCACAGGATTACAAAAATATTTCTGACTATGCTGATGGATTCTGGGAGTCTGAAAAGCATGCTCTTGGCAGATGTCTATAAAATAAAGCTAAGCGCTGAAGAAATTGGGAAGTACAAACACTTGGAAATTCATAAAAACACGGATAAAATGTTACGTATGGTCATTGAAGCTTCGTGAAACACACCACAGATGCAGAAAGTTCACACATCCCTGAAAGAAGTGATGTTAAGTGGAACACAAATAATACCATCTCTGCTAAGTGTCTCCCCCCAAATCAGAATAATGAGACAGAACTGGCTGGTCAAGCATCAACAGTGCTCTGGACAGACTACGTGTCAGGCAACAACGTAAAAGAGAATTCTTTTGGATTACTTTCCTCCTGCTTGCAGGATAAAATAAATGGATATTTGGACAGAAACAAGAACTGTTACAGAATTATTTCAAACAGACAATGTGAATGGGAGAAAAGACTGACTAAGAGCACACAAACAGTAGCCAACTCACAAACCCAGCCGCCAAAACCATCAGCCATTACTTCTCTGGACAACATGGTGACAATCAAGTGAGCTGCTTTGTCTTGGACTGTAATAAAACACAGAATGCTGGAGAAATTCAGCAGGGCTCGCAGTATCTATGGAGAGAGATATGGACTTAACGGTTTGAGTCCAATATGACTTCTTCAGACTTATTTTCAGCATCTGCAGTCATTTGCTTTTATTGTCTTGGTAGGTGTTGAGCTTCTTGAGTGCTGTTTGAACTGTCCTCTTCCAGACAAGTGGAGGGGATTCCATCACACTCCTGCCTTGTGCCTTGTAGATAGGCATTTGGGAAGCCAGGAGGTGTGACCTGCCACAAATGTCTGAGCCTCTGAACAGTTCTTTGAACCACAGTATTGATACGGTTCATCTAACTCAGTTTCTAGTTAGGCGTAACGCCCAAGACATTGATAGTGGGGATTCAGTGATGGTAATATTAAAGAAAGATAGCTAGATTCTCTTTTGTCGGTGATAGTCATTGCCTGGCATTTATAAGGTGTAAATATTACTCGTCAGTTATCAATTCAAACCTGAATGTTGCCCAGATCTTGATGGGTATGGGCCACTTCAGTAACCAAGAGGTAGCAAATGATGCTAAACCTAATGCAATAATCAGCAAAGATCCCATTCTCACCTTTACACTGAAGGAAAGGACATTGACTCTAATTAGCAGAGAATCTCCTCCCTGATACCTATTGACTCCAACATCAAATTATCTGCTTTTCTGATGCTGCTTGAGAGCTAAATCCTGACTAACACAACAGGCATAACTCCATTACACTTCTTCAAAATGATGCCATGGAATTTTTTGGGTAGTATCTCACTTGAAAACCAGCAACTCTAAACAATGCCGCACTCCCTCAAAACTGCACTGCGGTGTCAGCCTTTATTTTTGTGAATTATTTTGCCAGAACGTTCAGGTTACTTTTCAGGTTTCCAGCACCACAGCATTTTGCTTTGGTAGAGTTGATTCTCCGTGAACTTGTTATGAATTTCTATAATCTTTTTTCTGCAAGAAATAACGGAAACTTAAAGGACCCGATTTTTGCCTACCCAGAAGGCAAGATCCAGTAAAACCTGCGAATAATGCAGCTTGTTTTGTAAACCTTAATACAATGTTCCGGTACAACTAGTGCGCTTATTTCCAAGTATAACTCTTCTTTACTGGTTTGTTCCTGTGGATACTCCATGCAGTCAGGGTTGTAGATGAGGCAGGTGGGAAAACAAGGAGGGAGCTGAGTTGGCAAGCAGCTACTTTGCCCATTTAAGATCCATTTCATGATGGCGCCAACATCAGAGCAGACCCCTGCCATATGTGGAGTTCTTCCTTTCAATTGAATGGGAGACAATGAAGAAGTGTGCTAGAAACGAAGGATTTGAACTGCAAACTTGCTTAACTCACCAACATACACACTTCAGTAACGTCTACAACAGATTTTAAGAAGCTTGCTAGAACTGGAGATTTTGATGAGCCAAGTTGTTTAATTTACCGAGTAATGTTTACTAACGTCTAGAACAGCTTTCATGAATAAACCAGCATTTTGGAGACGTTTGCTCGAAATTTGCTGTTCTAACTTGCTTATGTCACTGAGATATGCAGTTTCATAACATCTACAACAGATTTTAAGAGCTTTGATAGAAAGGGAGATTTTGACGTACTAAATTGCTTATCTCGCTGAGTTAGGAACTTGACTAGCATCTACAATGAATGTTAAGAAATGGAGATCTTGATGTTCAAAATTGCTTATGTCAGTGAGTCTGCCTCTCAGCAGCAGCCCACTAAAATTAAGTTAATTTTAGTTAATTTAAATTAAAACAGCTAATTTAATTTCAAACTTCAACGCAGGCAGCTGAGCTGGACTTGTGTTAAAATGCCATTGCTTTCATCAGCCTGCCACAAAATTGCACACCTATCCTGCACAGGGTGCTGACCAGAAATCACCGCGGTCCCTTTAACTGGGCCTACACCTTCAGGGCCTCACCTGCCTTCCATAATAAGATAGTGAATGGTGAGATGGTCAATGAGGAGGCTGCCTCCTATATCACTAACATGGCCGCCTCCAGCCTCAACGAAGGCCTGACATCTAGGCCCCTGCCATCCACTGAAAAATCTAACTGGAAGACTGTCAATCTTTAAAGGATGAATATGCTCTTCAAATGAGAAATCCAGATTATTTATGGTCACTCTAGTGGGTGTAGCATCTTGAAAGTAATCTAAGCACTTATTCAATACTCCAGGAAGGTTGATTTGTGAAATTAAAGGGTACAAAGTCCAGTGATAATATAATGTATAAGCCTGAAGAGTTTCAACAGCAAAAACAGCTTTATTTTTATAAAAATTAACATTCTCAAACTGAGTATTGTGTCACTATCACATTTTTTTATCACATCTATTTAAGATTCAATTAATACACTTGAAAAACAAAAAAAAAACAATTCAGAGAGATGTTTAGCATTCAAGTACATTCATTTGAACATAATGTGATCCATTATTGTTCAGTGCAGCATTGAAGTCTCGGTATGTGTCTGTTTAAGACTCTGCTTCAAGTTTAGGAGTGCTGCAGACTTCATTGTAACTTGCATAAAGAACTGCTCCTGTCTACATGGTAAGAACAATGTGCTCAAAGCTCATGGTAAGAAACAGTAATGAATAGGAGAAATGCTGAAATTCAAGAACATTTTATAAGTTAAAAAAAAAACACGTACAGGAACAACAAGAGAAGTTGTGACACTAAACGAGGTAAATCACCAGGATCATGGTGAGGGTTCAGATCCAAACAACAGAAAGAAAAGGCTCTGGTCATGAATTGAATTCAGGCAAAGAATGAGCGAGAGCTGCTTTCAAATAATGTTTGGAGTCAAGGCACATAGAATACTAATGTACACTCAGTTCAATAACAGCCAGCTTGTGGTGAAGCAGATATGCCGGCTATTTAAATGGATACTTCTCTGGCTGGGAGATCACAGGTCCAATTTTAACTTGTTGTGCTTGTGGGGAACCAGTGGCAGGGGTGAGGGTAGGGAGATGGTGGTACACTATACGAGGCCTGGGAGATTTTTATGTCTGGTCCTCAACAAGGTCCCCGAGAGTCTTTTGCTCAAAGAATGGAGGTGACAACATGAAGGTGGGTGGGAGTAGAACATTGGATAGCGGGAAGACGGCACGGTGGCACAGTGGTTAGCACTGCTGCCTCACAGCGCCAGAGACCCGGGTTCAATTCCCGCCTCAGGCAACTGACTGTGTGGAGTTTGCACATTCTCCCCGTGTCTGCATGGGTTTCCTCCCGGTGCTCCGGTTTCCTCCCACAGTCCAGAAACATGCAGTTTAGGTGAATTGGCCAGGCTAAATTGCCCATAGTGTTAGGTGAAGGTGTAAATGTAGGGGGAATGGGTCTGGGTGGGTTGCGGGTCGGTGTGGACTTGTTGGGCCAAAGGGCCTGTTTCCACACTGTAAGTAATCTAATCTAATAAAGACAGAGAAACCAAAGCGGGGAACTGCCTTGAAGTACTGCAAAGTGAGGTGGGATGGTCTTATCATGTGGGAAAGAGGCTACATCCCTTACTTGGCAGCACAATCAATGGCAAAAATAAATAGCATTCCTCCTTTTGAGACTTATCTGGTTTCGCCTGCTCATCCATTGGTTGGCTAGGCAGGAAATATACACTGACATTAACATGTAGACCTCTGGGTAAAATAACAACTACACTTCAATAACATCACTGGAGTCCAGTGCACATAATTAAAGAAGAACCCCAAATATCCTGCGTATGTATACCTCTCGGTCCCTCAGTGGAGCAGGTTAAAATTGGAATCTGGCAGAAGGCAGACGGATGTTGGTGGATAAATCTTACAGGAGATTTTAACCTTCTCTCCACCCAAGCTCTGACAGATGGCAAACGCTGCTGATGTAGGCTTCCCCCTAAGGAGATTCTCCCTCCAGAGTTGCAGTCTGGCTGTTCTGACTGGTTGGAATCTTCTCTTTGAAGAATGCCTTCAGAGGGCACCTCAGTCTCTCCCAGACACATCAGCAGCTCTCACTCTGACAGAGGGATTGCTGACCTCTCAGAACCGGAGAACTCCAGCCTCAGCAGCCCATCTGATATTCATAAACCAGCAGTGAATGTTCTCGCTAGCTCACCATCTAACAATGCGAGGTTGTGGTTTGGAAAAGCACCTAACATTGAGATCCTAACACGAAACTAAAATTCAGCCCAATGACTTCGGTCTTTCCAATGTTTATCTGGAAACAAAAAAAAAGCCGAAAAAAAACTGAATGTTGGATCAGCATTCTGACAGCTTGGAACCAGAGGAGTCAGGAGAGGTTGTGCAGAATTATGGCGGGTCTGCATATGGTCAGTGTACATGTGGAATCTGATGCTGTATTTCCCAGGGTCAGTACATAGATTCGAGAAAAGAGGAAGTGAAGACTTGATCCTTCAAGGAATCCATAGGGAAAGGCTAATTAAGTGATTTCATTAAATGTCTGGCAAAAGGGATAGAATGAGAACTAAGCAAGGTCAGTTTTATTACCTGGGCAATGGAGAGGAGGTTGTGGAGGATGATGGGAAAGTTTAGCATAGTTTCAGATGAAAGTAAGTTTGCTATTGTTCCAGAGGCCCATCAGGCTGCTCTCTCATTAGAGAGATGCAATTAGGGGTGGTGAGATTAACCTGAGAGTCAGCACATCTCAGGTGAGCAGTGTGGTTGAGAAGGTGGGATCACCATGTAATCTCGTTAGAAACTGAACCCATGTTGGTGGTGTCACTCTGGAGCAGTTGACAATTCAATAATAACAAAATCTTATATTTATTCAGTGCCTTTAGCCTAAGAGGAAATCCCATTTTATTTGTGGAAAAAAGTGACCTAAATATGACAGAATGAAGCATCAATTTTGAATGTGATATAGTTCATTCTGAAATAGGGGTCTTCAATCTGAAATAAAGTCATTATGAAGGCATAGTGGGGAAGCTGGCCTTCATGTATTGTAAAAATGCACTAAACGATTTGACCGTAGACAGGATAATGGTATAATTTCACGAAATGCAAGACTTTCTGCAATAAATATACATACCTTGAAGTGCCAAACACACAAAGGCAAAGGTAAATTAGCTGTGGCTAATGAAAGAAGATAAAGATTATATTAGGTTCAAGGAAGTAGATATAAGGACGCCAAACAAAAAGTGGTAAACCTGAGGACTATGAGCAATTTAGGTCCCAGCAAAAAGAGAACCAAGAAAATCATTAGGAAAGGGAGACCATATGAGGAATGCAAATTAGTGATCAACTTAAAGGTAGATTGTGAAAGCTTTTTTCCATATGTGGAAAGGTAAATGTTAGCTACAACTAATATAGGCCCAGTGCATGTGGGGACAGGGGAATTTATGGTTGAGAACAGAAGAAAGGAGGAGATACTAACTAACTATTATCCATCTGGCTTGATAGAAACAAATCTCCCAGAAACATGAGCAATCAAGGGACCGGTGAAATCGAGGGACCACAAGAAATGGGAATTAGTAATGAGGTAATTGAAAATTTAGCTGGATTGAGAGTTGATTAATCTCCTGGACCAAATACACTTTCTACCAAAGTATTGAAGGAAGTAGCAGCAGAGATAGTGGGCACATTAGTGGCCTTTCATAATTGTACAGATACAAGAAAGATTCCTGCTGAAAGGTAACAAATATAACCTCACGATATAAGAAGGGAGGAGGAGGGAGAGTGGAGAATGATAGACTTGTGAGTTTATTGACCACAGTAAGAGAAATATTAGAACCTATTATAAAGGATATGATAACAGGCCATTCACAAAACAATATTGAAATTGGGCAGCGTGAGCATTGATTTATGAAAGGGAAATCGTGGCTGACAAATTTGTTGGAGGTTTTTGAGGATATCACATGCAGCATTAATAAAGGGAAACCAGTGGATGTGGTAAACTTAGATTTCAGAAAACTGGTGCCACACAGGAGGTCATGAAATAAAATTAGTGCACATGGGATTAGGGGAATTTACTGGAATGTATTGAAAAATGGGTGATAAACAGAAAGGAGTCTTCTGTTTATTTTCAACAGAAGGCTGTCAGGAAGGTGAGCAAAACATTTAAAAACTCACCCCTAACGTAGGGCCTGCCATTTTACAAGAGCAGAGGCAGAGGTGAACATTAGGGGCTGCCGGTAATATACTTGGGCAGAGGCTGAACCTGAGACCCTACAACGTGTAGTGTTTCCCACCACCCTCCTCCACTAACCAAAAAAAAGGACTCTGTAGTGCATTGATAAAGTAAGTTGATTAGTTAAAAATTTACTTTTTTAAATCTTCTCTTAATTGGTTAATTGAATAAGACCATAGTAGAGAAGTATTAGAAATTATTTAACTCAAATTTGTGTATATTAATTAACTAGGTAGAGATGGCTGGACAGGTGATGTGCTGTAGCTGTATGATGTGGGAGCTGGCTGACCCCATTGTGAATGGCAGTGAGCACATCTGCAGCAAGTGTTGGTTACTGGAAGAACTCTGGATCAGAGTTGATGATCTGGAATCTGAGCTTCATAGACTGCGGCACATCCGGGAGGGGGAAGAGTTACCTGGATCTTATGTTTCAGGAGGCCGTCACACCTGGTAGCTTAAGTAATTCAAACTCAGTTAGTGATCAGGGACAACAGGGTAACACTGCGGCACATCCGGGAGGGGGAGAGTTACCTGGATCTTATGTTTCAGGAGGCCGTCACACCTGGTAGCTTAAGTAATTCAAACTCAGTTAGTGATCAGGGACAACAGGGTGTGACTGTAAGTGAGGCAGGCAGGGTGATCCTGAGTTCAGGAGTAGAGTATCCTCGGCTTTTGATCTTGCCCAACAGGTATGAGATTCTTGCTCCCGTGTGGATGAGGAAAAGGGCTGTGGGGAGGGTGAGCCAAATGACCATGGCACCATGGTGCAAAAGGCCATTCAAGAGGGCGGAGCAAAAAGACTAGTCATTGTTATAGGGGATTCTATAATTGGGACAGATAGTATCCTTCGTGAGCCGGATCGGGAGTCCCGCATGGTGTGATGCCTGCCTGGTGCCAGGGTGCAGGACACCTCCCACCTGCTTGAAAGGATTTTGGAGCAGGAGGGGGAGGATCCAACTGTTGTGGTCCACATTGGGACTAACAACATAAGCAAGGGTAGGATGGAGGAGCTGTTTGGGCATTATCGTGCACTGAGAATGAAATTAAGAAACCGTCTTCAAGGGTCATAATCGCCAGATTACAGCCCAAACCACATGCAAATTGGTTTAGGGATAAGAAAATTAGGGAAGTAAACATATGGCTAAGGGAATAGTGTGGGAAAGAGGGGTTCCATTTCATGGGGCATTGGCATCAATTTTGGAACTGGGGGATCTGTACCAATGGGATGGTCTCCACCTGAACCGATCTGGAACAGTGTTCTAGAGAAAAGGATAAATAGGGTGGTCACTGGGACTTTAAACTTGTGAGTTGGAGGGAAGGGAAAGGGAAAGCAATGGGAGGTATGGTGATAAATGAAAAGGTAAGCAGCAGGTTACCATGTGTGCAGGAGGGTTTAAGTTCAAGGCAGACTATGAAAGAAGCAAAAATGAGGATAACACAGGAGATATTAGAGATATTGTGAACCATGACAGTAAGAAAGCTAGCATAAAGGCACTTTATATGAATGCTCATACCATTCGTAACAAGGTTGGTGAGTGAATGGCACAAATCATCGTAAACAAATATCATTTGATAGCCATCACGGAGACATGGTTGCAGAATGGTCATGACTGGGAATTAAATATCCAGAGGTACCAGACTATTCAGAAGAATAGACAGGAATGTAAGGGAGGTGGTGTAGCTCTGATATTCAAGGATGACATCAGCACAGTGCTGAGAGATGGTGCAGGTTCAATGGAGCATGAGGTCGAGTCCATTTGTGTGGAAATTAGGAATTCCAAGAAGAAAGAAACACTGATAGGCATAGTCGATAGGCCACCAAATAATAACAACACATTGGGGTGGGCAATCAATAAGGAACTAACTAATGCCAGCAAAAATGGTACGACTATTATCATGGGGGATTGCAATCTACATGTAGAATGGTCGAACTAGCTCAGTCAGGATAGCCTTGAGGAGGAGTTCATTGAGTGTATCCGTGATAGTTTTATTGAACAGTATGTAATGGGACCAATGAGAGAGCAAGCTATTCTAGGTCTGGTCCTGTGTAATGAGACAGGAATAACTAATTCCTCATAGTCAGGGATCCTCTTGGAAGGAGTGATCATAGTATGGTTGAATTTAAAATACAGCTGGACAGTGTGAAGATAAAATCCAATACCAGGGTCCTGTGCTTGAATAAGGGGGACTGTGATAGAATGAGGGAGGACCTGGCTAAATTAGACTGGAAACAGAGATCTTTTGGTCCGACAGCTCAGCAGCAGTGGTGGATCTTCAAAGAAATTTTTCAAAGTGCTCAGCAAAAGTATATTCCGGTGAAAAGGAAGGACTACGAGATGTGGGATAATCTGCCATGGCTGTTTAAGGAAATGAGGCAGGCTATCAAAGTGAAAAGAAGGCTAACAAAATGTCCATAAACAGCAGGAATCTAAAATGTTGGGAAAACTTTAAGGTCAACAGAAAGCCACAAAAATAGCTATAAAGAAAAGTAAGATAGTGCATGAGAAAAAGCTAGCATGGAATATAAAGACAGACAGCATAATTTCTCTAAATATATAAAACAACGAAGAGTGCCTAAGGTAAATGTTGGTCCTTTAGAAAATGAGAAGGGTTAGTTAGTTATGGGATAGGTGAAATGGCTGAGGCACTGAACAGGTACTTTACATCGGTGTTCACAGTGGAGGATACTAATAACATGCCAGTAAGTGCTGAAGAGACTGAGGTAGGTGAGGACCTGGAAACAATTATTATCACAGAAGAGCTAGTGTTGGGTTTGCTAATGAAGCTAAGGATAGATAAGTCTCCTGGCCCTAATGAAATGCATCCCGGGGTACTAAAAGAGATGGTGGGAGAAATAGCAGGTAGACTGGTGGTAATTTTCCAAAATTCGCTGGACTCTGGACAGTCCCAACGGATTGGAAAATAGCAAATGTGACGCCACTGTTTAAAAAGGGAAGTAGACAAAAGATGGGGAATTATTGACCGGTGAACTTAACCTCTGTAGTGGGAAAGATACTTGAGCCTATTATCAAGGAAGAAATAGCAGGGCATCTCGAAAGAAATTGTCCCAATGTACAAAAGCAGGAGAAAGTGAGGATTGCAGATGCTGGAGTCATTCCTGATGAAGGGCTTATGCCCAAAACCTCGATTCTCCTGCTCCTCGGATGCTGCCTGACCTGCTGTGCTTTTCCAGCACCGCACTCTTGACATTGTACAGATGCTGCATGGGTACATGAAGGACAGGTCATGCTTGACAAATCTTTTGGAATTCTATGAAGACATTTCAAGCAAGATGGACAACGGGGACCCAGGGGATATGGTGTACCTAGATTTCCAAAAGCTGAAAATGTGTTGCTGGAAAAGCGCAGCAGGTCAGGCAGCATCCAGGGAACAGGAGAATCGACGTTTCGGGTATAAGCCCTTCTTTCAGGCTTATGCCTGAAACGTCAATTCTCCTGTTCCCTGGATGCTGCCTGACTTGCTGCGCTTTTCCAGCAACACATTTTCAGCTCTGATCTCCAGCATCTACAGACCTCACTTTCTCCTCATAGATTTCCAAAAGGCCTGTGACAAGGTGTCACACATGAGGCTGTTGCATAAGATAAGGATGCATGGTGTTTGGGGTAGAGTATTAATGTGGTTAGAGGATTGGTTGACTGACAGGAAGCAAAGAGTGGGGGTAAATGCTATTCTGGCGGGCAATCAGTGACTAGTGGTGTGCCTCAGGGATCGGTGTTGGGACCACAATTATTTACAATTTTTATCAATAATTTGGATTTGGGGACCACGAGTACGGTGTCAAAATTTGCCAATGACACTAAGATGAGTGGCAGAACAAAATGTGCAGAGGACTGTGAAACTTCGCAGAGGAATATAGATACATTGAGTGAGTGAGCAAAGGTCTGGCAGATGGAATACAATGTTAGTAAATGTGAAGTCATACACTTTGGTAAGAGTAACAGCAAAGTAGGTTATTACTTGAATGGTAAAAAGTTGCAGCATACTGATTTGCAGAGGGACCTGGGTGTCCTTGTGCATGAATCACAGAAAGTTGGTCTGCAGATACAACAAGTAATTAGGAAGGCGAATAGAATTTTGTCCTTCATTGCGAAAGGAGTTGAGTTTAAAAGCAGAGAGGTGTTGTTACAGCTGTAAAAAAAAAGGTGCTGGTGAGGCCATGCCTGGAGTAGTGTGTGCAGATTTGGTCTCCTTAAGGAAGAAAGGAGGGGGTACAGGAGGGGGTACAGAGGAGGTTCACGAGGTTAATTCCGGAGTTGAGGGGGTTGGCTTATAAGGAGAGGCTGAGTAGATTGGGATTATATTCATTGGAATTCACCATCTTATAGACACATATAAAATTATGAAGTGAAATGATAAAATAGAAATAGAGAGGATGTTTTCACTGGTAGATGAAACTAGGACAAGAGGGCATGGCCTCAAGATTAGAGGAAGCAGGTTTAGAACTGAACTGAGAAGGAACTTCTTCACCCAGAGGGTTGTTAATTTATGGAATTCCTTGCCCAGGGAAGTAGTTGACGCTACTTCAGTAATCACTTTTAAAGCTAAGGTAGACTTTTTTTGAAAAATAGAGGAATTAAGGGATATGGTGAAAACGTGGCTATGTGGAGCTGAGTCCATGAAAAGATTGGCCATGATCTTATTGAATGGCGGAGCAGGCTTAAAGGGCCAGACGGCCTACTCCTGCTCCCAGTTCTTATGTTCTGATTCTAAAGATTCCTGAAAGTTCACCATCAATACCTCCAAAATCTCCTCAGCTGCCTCCTTCAGAACTCTGGGGTGTAGTCCATCTGGTCTGCGTGATTTTTCCACCTTCAGACCTTTCAGCTTTCCCCAGCACCATCTCCTTAGTGTTGGCCACAACACTCGCCTCTGCTTCCTGACTCTCTTGAAATTTTGGTATGCTGCTGGTGTCTTCCACCAATATTTGCGAATTGGTTTTAAGCAGCCCTTAGATATGAGTGAACTGACCTCTAAATGATGCATTCACAGCTCCCTAACTGACAGCCCATGATTCCCCTGACTGCTGGTGCTAGCCCTACAGCACTAACTGCTGACCACCCTCCAGACTGCACTGGGACAGATCCCCGGACCATGAACCTCCCAAACAGAGACTGAGTCAAAGCCCTGAGGCTGTGTTCAGACTGTAGTTTGGAATAGTGAGGACTGCAGATACTGGAGAAATCAGAATCAATAAAGGGTGGTGCTCGAAAAAGCACAACAGGTCAGGCAGTACCTGAGGAGCAAGAGAGTCGACATTTCGAGCATAACTCTTAGTTAATGACCAGCAGCCCCCTCAAGAGAGAGAGAGACCTGGTTTGGCTGGTTTGGGGGGTTAATGAGATGGGAGGCTGAATATTAATAAGGCTAGTTGTGGCATCAACATCGTGGTTAGCAAGCATTAATCTCAGCATTGCCAAGTGACAAGCAGAAAAGACTGGACGAGTTAATCTCAACTCTGAGATGGGCCTCTCAGCCCTCTTACCATGGACTGTGCCTATTCACGAAGGCAGCTCACCTTCTCAAAGGCAACTAGGGATGGGCAATAAAGCCAACAACACCGATATCCTATGAGTGAAATTTAAAAGACCACATCGTTCAAACACTACATGGTTCTGCCAGAACAGATTTCTATTCTTCACAATAGGTCCATGTCGGCGTTTACATCACACAAGCTTTCTGCCATTTTGCTTCTTCTCACTAATGATTATATTCTGTCATTTTCTTTCGTGACTTATCTAAAATGCCTGCATGTTATTAACTTCAATCCCTTAAGTCGGAGTGAGATCCACATTCCAGCCACTGACTAATATTTTTCTCTTGAATTTCTAATTAGAATTGTTGTCGCAGCAAAGTCTCCTAGAGGGGAAAGTGCAAGGGCTGTTGGAAGGGAGTTTAGAAACGCTCAAGAGGAATCAAGATACAAGGGAGGAAAGAATATAGAATAGCAGGTAGAACGGTCACACTAACGGACACAAGGACTTTTCGACTGACTCTAGTCAGGACCAAACTGCTGTGATGGTAAGGGTAAATGTTCAGCATCAGTGCAGGTCCCACTGCGGAACTGCTGATTTTCATTATGCATACACAGAAATAAAAATCAAACAGCAACGCATTTTCATATAAATCTGTTTATATTCACTTCATAATTTCTTTCTTCTCCTCCAAGCATTTAAAAACTAAAGATCAGTTTCCCACCCTCGACATGTTATGTTCGGGTGTTGTATGGTTCGGTTACAGTTTGACAGGGTTGAAATGTCACCTGCTGTTTCCCGATTTTGTTACAGGTTGATCAGAAAACAAAAGGAACATGGATGGAAAGAAGGGCCTTCTTGTGGCAGAGTGGTAGCGACCTTCCCCTGGCTCTGCTTCAAGTCCCACCTGCTCCAGAGTTGCATCACAACATCTCTGTTCAGGTTGATCAGAAAAATAGCTTAATAAAATTCAAAGTTTGTGAGAAGATTTGTAGCTCGGGTGCTCGTTGCTTTGGTTCTGTTCGCCGAGCTGGAAGTTTTTGTTGCAAACGTTTCGTCCCCTGTCTAGGTGACATCCTCAGTGCTTGGGAGCCTCCTGTGAAGCGCTTCTGTGATGTTTCCTCCGGCATTTATAGTGGCCTGTCCCTGCCGCTTCCGGTTGTCAGTTTCAACTGTCCGCTGTAGTGGCCGGTATATTGGGTCCAGGTCTATGTGTTTGTTGATGGAGTTTGATACATCAAGAACATCTCTGAAATGACAGCCAGACTACTGCGACCACTAGGACTTATAACAGCACACAAACCAACAGCCACCTTCAGACAACAACTCACCAAAACGAAGGACCTGATACCCAGCATGAGCAAAACTAATGTAGTGGAAAAGTCCCATGGAAGGACTGCACAAAACACTATATAGGACAAACAGGAAGACAGCTAACGATCCGCATCCACGAACATCAACTAGCCACGAAACGACATGACCAGCTATCCCGGCGGGTCGGTGTGGACTTGTTGGGCCGAAGGGCCTGTTTCCACACTGTAATGTAATGTAAATGTAAAAAAATGCACATCTTTGGACTGTGGGAGAAAACTGGAGCACCCAGAGGAAACCCACACAGACACGGGGAGAATGTGCAAACTCCACACAAACAGTCGTCCAAGGCATGAATCAAACTGGGGACCCTGGTGCTGTGAGGCAACAGATAACAACTGAGCCAAATGGATAGAGAGAGGTACTGAGAAGGAGGTCTGTTCAGGTATCCACCCCAGCCATAGTACCAAAACAGCTCTAACCAAACAGGCAAAAGGCAACCTATTGATTGAGACGAAGGTGAACTATTCCTCTTTGTTCTTGTTGATCTATTTGCATATTCTATTTATTTTCAACCAATTTTTGCCAAAGTATCACTTGCAGTAGTTTGTCTTTCTGCACACAAAACCATCCATCTGATATCCCCCAAAGGTGATCCTTGGCTCCCCTACTTCTCATATAGATACTGCTTATCAGTAACATCCTCTGAAAACACAGTGATGTCGAATATGCAGGCTGACACGTGACATCCAGCTCTAGCTCACCACTATATCTCCTGATTTTACCACAGCCACTAAATTAGCAGACTGCTTACCCAGAGACCAGCATCAAGCCAGAATAAATCTCCTACTAAATAGAGAGGAAACGGAAATCATTATCTTTGTTCTTGCATTCCAAACTCTATTCCCACATTACCGACCTGGACCTTCATCCTCGTTACCTTCTGAGACTAAACCAGGGTCTTTGTTGTCATGTTAATAATAATGGTTTGATAGTCAATCATTCTTCAGGGATTGATGAACTCTGTGGGTTAGTTTATTTAAAACAGTAAAACCTATTGCATCTTATGAAGTTGACCATACAGTTTGCAGACCCAAAGTGGGCACACTGACAAGCAGTGTCACAATATTGTGTACATTCAGCACGTGGTGTCATAAAGATGAACTCCCTTAAAGGCAAAATAGATACAACGTTTGCAATCTTGGTATGATATTTAACTTTGCGAGAGCTTCTGACCACTTATACATGCCATCAATAAGACTGCATGTTCCCACCTTCCTAAAATTGGCTGACTGTCTGAACTCTTCCTCTGCTGAAACCTTCACTAAAGCCTTTGTCACCTCTGAACTTCAATATTCCAATGTACTCTCAGCTGGCTTCCTACACTCTACCTTTTTCAAACTTGAGGTAAATTTCGCTGCCTGTTCCTCATTATCACCAAGTCCCATCCACCTGTCTTTGGTGTACTTACTGACCTGAGATGGCTTGTGATCAAGCAACGTCTTAGCTTTAAAATTCTCATCCTTGTTTCTAAATCCCTATATGGATTGCCCCTTCCTGTCAGTCCTTGCTATTGTCTCCATCCTCAAAATGCTCCAAGGTACCAGAGCTTTGCAAATTCTCGCTTCTTGAGCACGGCAATTTCAAATGCAACACCACTGATGTCCCCGCTCCAGGCACCTCATTCTGGAACTGTCTCTTACAACTTCTCTGGCTCTAACCTCTCTTCCTTCCTTTAAGATGCTCTTCAAAATCTACCTGTTCAACTGAGCTTTTGGCCATCTGCCTTTACACTATCTTATGGGGCTTGGCATTTAATTTGCTTAATAATACTCCTTTGAACTGCCTTGGGACTTTTTATAAAATCACATTTAAGGCACTGTATATAAGATATTATTGTTGCTGAACTGTATGTCCTGAATCAAGTCTATACTCAACATCTCCTCAGGGGACTCCCTTGATCATTCACATCTGGGATACCTTGACAACATTTATCCTTCTGCCAGACACCCCCAACCCCCGTCAAAACATTACCCTGCTAATGAGGGTATATATACCAGATATCTGACTCAATAAAAATGGTTTAATTGAATTCAAACTGTAATTTATCTGTAAGACAGATTATCAATGAATTAGAATTCCTAAAGTGTTGCAACAGGCCTTTCAGCCCAATAGGTTCACACCAACACTCTGAAGGGTAACCCACCCAGACCCCTACTCTATATTTGCCCCTGACTAATGCATGTAATCTACACATCCCTGAACACCACGGGCAATTTAGCATGGCCAATTCACCTAACCTGCACATCTTTGGATTGTGGGACGAAACTGGAGCACCCGGAGGAAACCCGCGCAGACACAGGGAGAATGTGCAAACCTCACACAGACAGTCGCCTAAGGCTGGAATCAAACCCGGGTCCCTGGCGCTGTGAGGCAGCAGTGCTAACCACTGAGCCACCGTGCCACCCTTCACTGGGCCATAAAATTCTACCAAATATTTTATGGAAGCAAAACTCCTGAAGTCAGTAGCCTTGTCTCTCCTAGTATTTTTGCAGGATTTTGTGCTTGGTAATAGCAATAAAAGCATCTCTGCTGACAGAAATTGTTTAAATGCCTTAGAATGAAAGCAAATGGCTAGGATCAAGGGATGGGGCGATAGCACCACCAAGCTGTCATACAGTTGTCACCTTAATGCAACTAGCAGCACAATCAAGGTCAATGGGATCTGGCCCTTAACCCAGTAAGTCTTGTTTGAAGAAGGAAGAGGGGATATTTACAAAGTTTTTCCACAGATCAAAAGCAGCAACAATGAGGAGACTAAGAGCAGAATGCACAGTGATATATATACATATTCTGTGCCCCTGTAACTCATGTCCCCAAAATACATCTGTACACATCAGCACATTCTGGAATAGAAGTTGACAGGTATCTTATGAAACTCTGACACTGGACGACAATATGGGTAATGTCATCCGTAGCTGCAAGGAACACATGCCCGGTAACAATCTCTCCATTTGTGAAATGCAGATAATGTTATGGCAGCTGACAGATGCATTAACAATATCCTGTATCCTAGCTTATGGGTTATTCTGTTAATTAGAACATAAGAACTCTCTGCAAAGAGGTCAGCATCACTGGCTAACAAGATGATCCCTCACAGCATAACCACGTTATGCTAAGTTACTGGCTGAACTCACATCAAAAGCCCAGTCATTAGTTTACTTTTGCTTTCAATTCGTTTTTTTACTCCAAAGAATATAAGGATTAATCTTTATTTTCACACAATTAGATCCATCTCACCCACTTAAATCCAAGTTTCTGAAATGTATCCTCAAGGTGAAATAGCTATGAAAGGAAACTGACAAGAGCCTGATTCATTATGCATGACATCAAAGTGACATGAATCAAAAAGGCAATAGAACAAATGAAGACAGTTCACTCAGGATTTAATACTACTGTTACTAGTAACCCTGTAGATTAACTATTTGAAAATAAGGAAATATAACTATCCTATCTCATTCATTGCATGAACTGGAAGTTGGGGAGCTATAAGTAGAGGCATATACAGCAGGGAAACAGACTGTTCGGTCCAACTCATCCATGCAGACTAGATATCCTAAATTTATCTAGTCTCATTTGTCAGTATTTGGACCATATCCCTCGAAACCCCTCCTATCAATAAACCTATCTAGATGTCTTTTAATGTTATTGTACCAGCCTCCACCACTTCCTCCAGCAGCTCATTCCATACAGATGAAACGAATAAATGAAGCAAATCTAGAGGGATCAAGATAGGGTTGAGCTGATGGCATAATTGAAGCCTTGACTTTTACCTATTCAATGCATGGGAAAAGGAGATCCATTCTCCGTCTTGTCAATTGCCCATTTCCATTTGTCAAAACAAGGGCATCGTGGGAAAATATAAGACAGTGGCCCTGATATTTACGGGGAGGTTGGACCCCAACACTAGTGCCCCGCAAGGCATGTGCAGGCTAGCTGGGTTAGCTATGGGAAATGTAGGATTACAGGGATGGGGTAGGGAGTCTGAGTGGGATGCTCTTTGGAGGGTCGGTGTGGTATCGATGGGCCAAATGGCTGCTTCCACACTGTAGGGATTCTATGATCCTTGGAAGCAATACAGATATAGAGGTGGGCCTTGTATGTATTGAGTGGAGTATAAAAAAGAGAGGTTCTGAATAGATCCTGCGATCAATCTTAATTAACTGATCAAACTCAGCCAAGGACCGTAACTAATAAGCTGACTAAGACTGACAGTTAACACTTTCAACTGTATCTGCATGCCAAGCCTGGCTCAACCAATTAGCATTGTGTAAACTGATGTTCCCTTCTTGAGTTTGCTTACTTTAATGGAGACCTGTTGAGTGAAAGACAAAAACGCTTTAATCCTACGTCTCATTTTATCAACGTTTTGGTAAAGCATTTGCGGAGAAAAACATTGTGGCTGTTTTCAGGATGCCATGAACATACGATCAGCAGCACCCTGACATGGCTACTCACCACTGAACACAAGGATTTCCTCTCTGTCAAGCTGATGCCCTGCAGCTTCGTGGGAGCTGTTGATGTCCTGCTATATTTGAGGGAAAGCAGCTGGCCCACTGCCCCTGCACCATCACATCCTCTGGAAAGTTGACGTGCTCCCCTGTCCTGAGCAATCCGTTACTGCCTCGATGCACTTTTGTGAGTGTGCCTGACTGAGATAAGCTGCCAACATCTCCGGCTGACCTCTGGAAAGTGCTGGCAGCGGAAAACGTAGAGCTGCAGAGATGCTGAATGGTCCTGGCAGTGAATGGTCCTGAATGATCCGCACAGGGTGGTGCCAGGACTGAGCTAATCTGAGCTTTCACTTCCATAGGTTTCCTGTCATACCCAGATATATCCCCGATAGACAGCATAGATCTTGCCTTGGGGTACCAATAGGTTGTCATCCTCCTCCTCCTGCCTGGTATACATGGCACTGCCACCTGACCTTGGCCCCTCCCTCTGGCTGTATATTTCTCCAACTCACATTTCTCTATTTATGAAGAGATCATTCCCATTTTGAAGTTTCTTTGATATGTCATCCCCTTACACAGCATGCATTCCTTCCTTCCAATGGATGGCTGAGACAGGGAGGCCAAAGAGAAATGTCTTCCCAAGGCCCTGGGGTCCACCCTCACGGGTTTCAGCTGCTCTCTTGGCTTTGAAATGGTGGAGGCTCTGTGGCATCGCTTTCGATCTTTGAAGTGCTACAATAAAGGCGCCCCGCCCTCTGCAACGATTTCTGCGAGCTTTACCACTTTTGGTCGAGAGTTCCGGAAGTGGCAAGGAGACAGACTGCTTCTTCTCGCACTCAGCTGCACTTTCAAATATTCAGCTGCTTCCACAATTCACGTAAATGGGAAGTCTGTCTTGGCTCAGCTCCTCCATGGATCCAGGGACTCAGACTGCAGTCCTCACGCCTGACCACGGACAATCCCTGGACTGGTGTGAAAGGCTGTCCCTGCCTTACAGCGCCTGGAGACTCTGACTGATGGGTGCCTCCATGGTCTTTACTGATGACCACAGCCTTAGATTTGGGTAGATGATGCCCACTTGCTGCATGCAGTATGTTTGTAGCATAAGCCACTGGCACGTGGTTTCAGGGGCTAGACTAATGTGTCACACTGCTGTATAGCAAGACATATACCCTCTGAATGGGCAGGGCAAGCACCCTCTTTCTGTAACAGCACTGACTGACACAGCAAGACAAGGTAGGGATGCTGTGAGCATGCAGGCAGGTGGCTAAGGGAGTGAGCGCGATGAAACTGAGTGCGCAAGCCTGAGATACAGCCTAATCCTGTCCATGAGCTAGATGCCTGTTCCCATATCAATCAAACAGTACAAATTGACTTTATGAGGAGTGTGAACTGTGTCAAACTTATAATGATAACAATGATATTTTTGGAGAATTAGCTGTACCACATATTATCCAGTGGATTCAGACCAAGTTACAAAATAGAGAGATTACATTTAGCCTTGGTATTTCTATTGACCTTTGTAATGAAGTATTTAGACAGTAAATAGTGTCTATCAGGACAAGATGCCTGTTGTGAGAAATAGGAACATGTCACTTGTGCCGGAGGGTACTCTCTTTGTTGGCGCCAAGGCTCAGTACTGGCTGGGGCAGACAGAGATCATTAATGTGTGTATTTAACTTTTTTCTCTGACTTGGAAACATCTGCTGTTGGTTTTGAGTGCCCAAAGTAATGAATGTTCCATTCCACAGACTTCGCCATGCCTCATTATTGAACACAAGATTACTAAACTGGGTTCAGGGTGTGCAGCTGTCGAGCACTGTGCTTTTGTGATTTTATAATTCTGTCATATCCTCAAAGATACAAGCTTCCATTAAAACTGATGACATAACATTCAATTAATTGGGACATCTCACCCAAGTGGTGAGAAATACCATAGTTTATCCAGTGTGCATAAACAATTTGGGTCCAAAAGTCCCAGAACCACCTGATACGTCAAATTGCCAACCCCCATTCCCTGGCTTCCACCATTTTAGGGTTGGCAAAGCTCCAAGCCCAACAATGCAAAAAAAAAAGCCAACTGGGCTCAATACAGAGTTTCTTAAAGTTGAGCTATGGAGGTCAAGTGGGATTTTCCAGTCAGTCTTCAATTTCCTGATACAGCAAGGAGCAACTCAATGACCAGCAGGGGGAGCACCCACTAGCACAGTGGGTATCAACGTTTCAGGCAGGCTGACAGACTTTCCTTATCTGCCTCAACTCATCTAAAACTGCCCTCTACAGGCATTCCACTAACTACTACAGCAGCCCAGTATCCCCTGGCCACACTGTCTATTTTTAAATTCACTTTTGTTTAAGAAATGGCTGAGCTGACGATTTCCTGCTGAATTATGTGCTCAGCTACTTACCATGCTTTGCGACTCCTCTGATTGATCCTTCAAGTTCCAACTTGCCCACCATCATTAATTAGAAAGAGAACCTCCTCCAGTTAGAAGAGTATTCCAATCAAAATCCAAAACAACTGACTGTTTCCTCTCGGGGCAGTTTTGGGAACTTGACTCAATGGGAATCTGAAGCAAAACTCATCACCAGTTGAGGTCATATCGAGCACAAAGAAAGATGGCTGCAGTTGTTGGAGGTCAATCATCTCAACGCCAGGACTTCACTGCAGAGACTAAGCAAAACAACTGAAGAACTGTAGATGCTGGAAATCAGAAACAAAAACAGAAATTGCTGGAAAAATTCAGCAGGTGTGACAGCATCTGTGAAGTGAAAGTAGAGTTAACGTTTTGGGTTCAGTGACCCTTCCTCAGAATGGAGTAGTGTTCTGAGGAAGGGTCACTGGACCCAAAGAAGAGGCTGCCAGACCTGCTGAGTTTTTTTTCAGAAATATTTGTTTTTGCTTCACTTTAGAGGCTCTTCAGAGCAGTGATCTAGGCCCAACCATCTTCACTCATTCCTCCAGAACCTTCCTTTCATTGATCAGAAGAAGGAAACAAATTTTCCTTTTTGGTCACTGTCAGTTTCATCGAGTTTAATGGATATTTTGTCTTTGTGATGCCTGGCACATTGACTACCTACATTGCCTTTCTGTCACCACTCTCATCCTGTTCTAGCCCCATTCTACTGGTCACCAGACCTGGAACAGGATATTGCAGAGTGGATTCAGAAAGTCATAGAATCCCTACAGTGTGGAAGTAGGGATTGGCCCGTTGAGTCCACACCAACCCTCCGAAGAGCATTCCAACCAGACCCAACCCCTGACCCTATCACCCTGCATTTTCCATGGCCAATCCACCAAACCTGCACATTCTTGAACTATGGGAGGAAACCCGTGCAGATACAGGGAGAACATGCAAATTCCACACAGACAGTCACCTGTGGGTGGAGTTGAACCCATGTCCCTAGAGCTGTGAGGCAGCAATGCTAACCACTGAGCCTCCATGCCACCCTAATTAGCATCATCTTTAAAACACCATTGTGTTCAAGCTGCCCTGCATCACTCCCGACATTTGCCCTGTACACGGCAAACACGAGAAATCTGGCACCCCAATTTGATGGCAGCAGCTAGGAGATCCTAATTGACAGGGTAGTGTAAAAATGAGACACTTTCTTCCCAAGACCAGCAATGGAGGTCAAAATACTAGAGCATGCAGGCCCTGTCCAAGGGTTACCATCCAGGTCAGTGAACTTTCAGCTGTCTGAGGGAATGTAGAAGTTAGGCAATGACCATCATTTCAATCATTTGATAGTGAGCACAGCTCCGAGAGAGGAGGTAGCAAGTTTTAAAAGTGTGTGGAGAGCAGAGAGTGACTTTATTCTGAACACAGAGCCAAGAGTGGCTAGGTGTGAAAACAAAATCTGAGAGAGATGTGACAGAAGCTCTGAAAGTTTATTGGTTGGTGAGAAGCTGCTGTTACAGTTGAGTCTAAATAGCTTAAAAATATAACGCACATCATTTATTAAAAAGAAGCAATGACCTGCATTTCAGGAAAGAACACTGACAAACAGGAGGGAAAACTGAATCAAGTCAAAAAGTAAAACAAAATAAATTAAAACTGAAGGAAATCAAATTTAACATGAGTGAAATAATGTCAAGCTATTTGGAAGTTTTTATAGCAAGTTTATATTTCTTCTAAGGGGAATATTTAGTTTTTACAGTTCTGGATTGGCAGGTCATACAGGCCAAGTGAAGTGGTGCATCCTGAAGTACTTGTGAAGTAATGGATATAGCATGTGTCCCAGACAACTGCAGAAAATATCACGCGCTACACAAGCTTGAACTCTGGGGTTTGGAACCTGAGCAGGCGGGAATCACTATTGTGCATCCTTGAGGCAGAGGAACATGTGAACAACACATATAGGTGATTACACTGAAGGGTAGAAGAGTCTCGGCAGAGTGGGAGTGGGTGACGACCAGGCATTTTAAGAAATGCTGGCAGGTTGTGCAGGAATCCATTGAGTCTAATGCCACGTGCTAGCGAGCATAAGAACAGGAGGACTGACCAATTGAATATATGAATGAAGAACTGGTGTAAGAGGGAGAGCATCAAATTTCTGAGGCATTGGGCCAGTACTGGGGCAAGTGGGACCTGGACGGGTTATGTGCAAATGGAATTGGCACTGATATCCTCACAGGCAGAATTGCTAGTGCAATTGGGTTGGGTTAGCTTGTCAGGTAGGGTGGGAAACAGTGGGAAGAGTAACCCACCCAGACCCATTGCCTTACCCTATACTTACCCCTGACTAATGTACCTAACACTATGGGCAATTTAGCTTGGCCAATTCACCTGCACATCTTTGGATTGTGGGAGGAAACCTGTTTGGTGGGGAATCTGTTTGGTGGAACTAACAAATAACAAAGGGCAGCAAACTGTAGTTTGAATTATTTAAAGGACATCAAATAGTGGTGGTAATGTGGCCATGGTATAAATCAGAAGATGAGACAAGCTTGTAGCATGCATAACACATTAATCATGAGCTGAATTGTGAAACAAAATTGAAGGACATAACCTTATGCAGGCAATGGATAATCTTTAAGTAACTACGGCATGACTTTCAAAATTATACATTCCTTTAAGATGCAAAAGGTCAGTCAACTGTGACTGGCAAAGGATGTTAAGAATTGTAATAAGTTTTTAAAAAGGCTGATGAAATTGCCAGAAATAACAATAACTCTGATTATTAGGAATTTTTTTATAATGTAGCAAAGGAGGATCAAGAAACTGCTAAGGAAAGGAAGAATAAATTACAGATGCAAAATAGCAAAAACATATAAATGGACTGTAAAAGCTTCTACAAGGTTGTAAAAAAGAAACATGGCTAAGGTGAGCATAGGTGCATTAAAAAAGCAGAATCAAGAGAATTTATTATCGTGAATGGAGAAATGACAGAAAAGTGAAACAATTACTTTGACAGAGGAAGATACAAGAAATATCCCAGATTTATAGATCCAAGAGACAAGGCAGAAAAAGGAGGTGAAGGAAATTACAATTAGTAAGAGGCTGTATGGATCTGACTGCTGATAAGTCCCCAGGACTTGATAGCCTACATTCCAGAGTGCTGAAGGAGGTGGCTATACAGATAGTGATGCATTGGTAATTACTGTACAAAATTCCATCGATTCTGGAATAATTCCTGCAGATTGGAAACTTATAAATGTCAACCCAGTCTTTAATAAAGGTGCAAGGGAAGAAACAGATAAGTACATACCTGTCTGTCTTACTTCAGGAGGAGAGATTCCATCATACAGGGTGTGATAAATGGACACAAATAAAAATGATATAATTGGGCATCGTCAACATGGATTTGCAAATGGAAAATCATTTTGAGGAACTTGGTGTTTTCGAGGGTGTTACTCACAAAATTGGCAAAAGGGAACATGCTTAGATTTTCAGAAAGCTTTTTATAAAGTCCCTTTTGGTTAGTAAACATAGAGAATATGGTACAGGAAGTAATGCACTGGCATGGATTAAGGGTTGACTTACATACAGAAAAGAGAGTAGGAATAACTGGATAATTCACACAACTGGCAAGCTGTGACGAGTGAGGTACCGTAAGGATCAATATTTGGGCCCCAGCTGTTCACAATATATGACAAAGATTTGGACGTGGGGACCAAATGTAATATTTCCACATTTGCAACTGACAAAAAGCTAACCAGGAATATTTTGCTAAAAAGTGGTTATCCACTTCCCTTTTGAAACTAATTACTGAAAAGGTTTTCATCACTCACAGGCACTGCAGTCCAAAATAATTCATGAACTAAACTATCATACCCTTTATATCTTTTATAAGTGCAATTTCTATTCACTTATCGCAGCAAATCAGTCCTGAAGCCAGCATTAAGCTCAAGATGCAGTCAGCTGTAGCAAAAATTCCACAAATCGTTATAAACTCTCAAAAAAGACATCAATTCCACATACATGCTGCCAGAACAAGACTCCACCTCATCTTCACTTCTCTTGAGAACTGATTGTCATTTCTGTTTTTGTAAAATGCAAACTTGGCTGAGCAGGAATTTCCTCAGGTAAATGTTGAAAAGAAAGAAACAATTTTCTATGGGTTCCTACCACAAACTCTGTTGCCTAGCCATCAACACCACCTTCTCTTTGGTAAATCAGGCCGTTCCTACATCAGCATCCTATTTTATGCTGACTTCCATTTCTGACTTAGAGACAAAAAAAACTGCAGATGCTGAAACCCAGGTAGACAAGCAGGAGGCTGGAAGAACACAGCAAGCCGGGCAGCATCAGTAAGTGGAGAAGTCAATGTCTCGGGTTGACTTTAGATCTTTGGCAATTGAAGGAAAAGTGGTCATTGGGGGAGGACTGAGGGTGGGGTAAGGGGAGCTGCAGATAAAGAGGGTGTGGCAGGGAGTGGTGGAGGAGGGTTTTGGTTGAGAAGAGGAGCAGAATGATAGGTGAACACAGGTAGAGGGTACACCATGGTTCGTTGATGAGAGGAATGAATCTGGTTGGTAGCTGGAAGGAAGGGTTTGTAAGTGGAATGGAAGGGAGGAGGAGGAGGGTCTGGAAAGGGAGTCAGGGGATGGGAAGAGAGCTTATTTGAAATTGGAGAACTCAATTTTGAGTCTCATAACTTTCCATCACCAGGCCCATCCACTTCCACCTCTATAACATCACTTCTTTTGCCTCATCTCAACTGTTACTGAAATCTCATCCATGTTTGTTACATCTGGACAACATTGTCTCGACGAGCCTCCATGTTCTATCCATACTTAATTGGAATTCTGCTGTGCATAGCCTAACTCACAGCAATTCGCATTGGCTTGTCAGCCATGTTTGTATGCCCCTCAATGACATTGCTCCTTCTTATCGCTATAACCACAGCTGATTTTCATTCCTCTCCCACTGGCCACTTATCTTTCAATTGCCAAAGTTCTAAACTCTGGAGGAAGAACACCTCATCTTTCGCCTCAGGGCCCTCCAACCCCATGGCATCAATGTGGATTTCACCAGTTTCCTTATTTCCCCTCCCTCATCTTATCCCAGATCCAACCTTCCAACTCGGCACTGACCTCATGAACTGTCCTAACTGTCTGTCTTCCTTCTCACCTATCCACTCTGACCTATCACCTTTATCCCCACCTCCATCCACCTAATGCACTCTCAGCTATCTTCTCCCCAGCCCCAACCCCCTCCCATTTATCTCACCAGACCCTCGGCTCACAGCCTCATCCCTGATGAAGGGCTTTTACTCAAAACATTGATTCTCCTGCTCCTCGGATGCTGCCTGACCTGCTGTGCTTTTCCAGCACCACACTCTCGACTTTATCTCCAGCATCTGCAGTCCTCACTTTTGCACAGATTGATATTTGCCATTCATACTGCATAATGGGCTGGAAGAAAGCAGTAACTGATGTCTAACATTGTGAGGAAAAGGACTTAAGAGGAAATGGTTAATGCTGCCAAATTACCCTGGAGGAGTTTGAGAGGTGACCTTATAGAGGTTTATAAAATCATGAGGGGTATAGATAGGGTTAACGGTAGGTGTCTTTTCCCTAGGATGGGGGAATTTCAAGACTTGAGGGGGTTTGAAGGTGAGAGGAGTGAGATTTTTTTTAAAAAGGGGCCAACTTTTTTACACAGAGAGTGGTTCACGTATGGAATGAAATTCCTGAGCAAGTTGTGGATGTGGGCACAGCTACAACATTTATTCGCTATTTGTGTAGGTACATGAATAGAAAAGGTTTGGAGGGATATGAGCCAGGAGCAGGTATGTGGAACTAGTTTAGTTTGGGATTATGGTCAGCATGGACTGGTTGATTGAAGGGTTTGTTTCCATGCTGCATGACTCTGATTCTGAAGGATACAGCCCAGACAACTGAAGTGAAAACACCTTAAAAACAAAAAATGCTGGAGAAACTCAGCAGGTCTAGTAGCTTCTGTGTAAGGAAAAACAGGACTAATTTTCCGAGTCCGGTGCGACTTTCCGTTGAAACTGAAAGGAGCTGAGAAATTCTGTTTTTAATGCTGTTGGTAGAAAGGGAGGAGGAGCAAAAACAGATGGTGAGAATACCCAAAAAAGGCTGATAAAGAAGTGAAAGAGATTTGAAATAGGTGTAAATGTTAACTGTGAAAAGGAGAAAATGGGTCTGCTTCACTGAAAAAGAACCAACAAGACTCAACCAAGACAAGGTCCAAGTGAGTGGAGCAGGTAAAAAAAACGGAATACAGACATCTGACTGAAAACATCATGATCTTGTTCAGTTTGAGATAATTGCAATTTTTAGAAAATCAAGTAGTTCAATGTCCAAGAAAGATCTGTCCCCATAACTGGTATTTCATCCACCATCTTAAACAGCCTTCACCAGCATGGCTGCAGTCTGAACCCTCTAAAGAATACATTAGTGTGTATCATGTACAGGATACAATGGAAGATCCCAAGGCTTCTTTAACTGTGCCTCTCAAACCTGGAACTATTACCACCAATTAGGACAAAGCTAGCAGATACACATGAGCACTACTATCGGCAAATTCCTGTCCAAATCGCACACTAACCTGACTTGGAAATCAATAGCTGTTCCCTGTCTGACCCACACTATCGGAATATCTTCACCACATGGATCTCAAGAAGCTGCCTCACATCCATTTACTTAAGGGCAATTAAGCATGGGCAATAAATGCAGCTACTTAATTATTAAATAACTAAAATAATTTTTAAAAGAGGGTTGGCAGCAAAACTAAATTAGAAATACCTTGATCAAAGACACCGACATGTTGACACTGGGAAGAGGCCATTCCCCTGCTCTGTGTGTTGGTAACAATTTGTACGTTCAAACGCCCTCCTGAGAAACCAGCGAATACAAGTGGTGAGAGGTTGGTACCTACTCTCTGTGTGGGGAAGGATTAGCCTGTCATCTCAACTGCTGAGACAGCAGCGAGTTCACCAGTGACTGCAGCGCAGACATCTGTTGCTGCTGTTGTTCTTAATAGAACTTTGATCCCACCCCCAGAGGAGGGGTTCATTGATGAGATGGGGAATTGATCCATTCCAGGAGGGTTAAGGTCCGAAATAGGAGGAAGGGCAATTTTGACAGTACTAGGCAAGGACTTTCAAAAGTGATTGGGGAATGGATGTTCGCAGGTAAAGGGATGGCTAGAAAATGGGTAGTCATCAAAAATGAGATAATGTGAGTCCAGAGACAGTATGTTCCTGTTAAGGTGAAATGCAAGACTGGTGGGTGTAGGGAATACTGGATGACAAGAGAAATCATAGTTTTGGTAACAAAAAGAAGGAAGCATACGGCAGGTATAGGCAGGATAGATCGAGTGAAATTTAGAAGAATGTAAAGGCAGGAGGTGTATACTATTTGATTAGATTAGATTCCCTACAGTATGGAAACAGGCCCTTCGGCCCAACAAGTCCACATCGACCCTCCGAAGAGTAACCCACCCAGACCCATTGCCTTACCCTATATTTATCCCTGACTAATGCACCTAACACTATGGTCAGTTCACCTAACCTGCACATCTTTGGATTGTGGGAGGAAACCAGGGCACCTGGAGGAAACCCATACAGGCATGGGGAGAACATGCAAACACCACACAGACAGTCACCTGTGGTGGGAATCGAACCTGGGTCCCTGGTGCTGTGAGGCAGCAGTGCCAACCACTGAGTCACTGTGTTGCCCCAAGAGAAAAATCAGGAAGACAAAAAGGGGACATGAGATAGCTTTGGCAAGTAGGGTTAAGGAGAATCCAAAGGTATTTTGTAAATACATGAAGGGTCCCTGGTGCTGTGAGGCAGCAGTGCCAACCACTGAGCCACTGTGTTGCCCCAAGAGGAAAATCAGGAAGACAAAAAGGGGACATGAGATAGCTTTGGCAAGTAGGGTTAAGGAGAATCCAAAGGTATTTTGTAAATACATGAAGGACAAAAGAGTAACTAGAGAGAGAATAGGGCCCCTCAAAGATCAGCAAGGCGGCCTATGTGTGGAACCACAGGAAATGGGCAAGATACTAAACGCGTATTTTGCATCAGTGTTTACTGTGGAGAAGGACATGGAATATAGAGAAAGTAGGGAAATAGGTGGTGACATCTTGAAAAAATGTCCATATTACAGAGGAGGAGGTGCCAGATATCTTAAAATGCATAAAGGTGGTTAAGTCCCCAGGACCTGATCAGGTGTACCCTAGAACTCTGTGGGAAGCTAGGGAAGTGATTGCTGGGCCTCTTGCTGAGATATTTGTATCATCGATAGTCACAGGTGAGGTGCCAGAAGACGGGAGGTTGGCTAACGTAGTGCCATGAGTTAAGAAAGGTGGTAAGGAAAAGCCAGGGAACTATAGACCGGTGAGCCTGACATCGGTAGTGGGCAAGTTATTGGAGGTAATCATGAGGGACAGGATGTACATGTATTTGGAAAGGCAAGGACTGATTAGGATAATCAACATGGCTTTATGCGTGGGAAATCATGTCTCACAAATGTGATTGAGCTTTTCGAAGTAACAAAGAGGATTGATGTGGGTAGAGTGGTAGATGTGGTCTACATGCAATTCAGTAAGGCGTTTGACAAGGTTCCCCATGGGAGACTGGTGAGCAAGGTTCGATCACATGGAATACAGGGAGAACTAGCCATTTGGACACAGAACTGGCTCAAAGGCAGAAGACAGAGGGCAGTAGAGGGTTGCTTTTCAGACTGGAGGCCTGTGGCCAGTAGTGTGCCACAAAGATGGTGCTGGGGCCACTGCTTTTCGTCATTTATATAAATGATTGGGATGTGAACATAGGAGGTATAGTTAGTAAGTTTGCAGATGACACCAAAATTACAGATATAGTGGACAACGAAGAAGGTTATCTCAGATTACAATGGGATCTTGATCAGATGGGCCAATGGGCTGAGGAGTGGCAGATGGACTTTAATTTAGATAAATGTGACATGCTGTGTTTTGGAAAGGCAAATCAAGGCAGGACTTACACACTTAATGGTAAGTTTCTGGGGAGAGTTGCTGAACAAAGAGACCTTGGAGTGCAGGTTCATCATCCCTTGAAAGTGGAGTTGCAGGTAGATAGGATAATGAAGAAGGCATTTGGTATGCTTTCCTTTATTGGTCAGAGTATTGAGTACAGGAGTTGGGAGGTCATGTTGTGGTTAAACACAACATTGGTTAGGCCACTTTTGGATTATTGTGTCCAATTATGGTCACCCTCCTATACGACGGATATTGTGAAATTTGGGAAGTATTCAGAAAAGATTTACAAGGATGTTGCCAAGGTTGGAAGGTTTGAGCTACAGGGAGGGGCTGAATAAGTTGGGACTGTTTTCTCTGGAGCATCGAAGGCTGACAGATGACCTTACTGAGGGTTATAAAGTCATGAGGGGCATGGCTAGCGTAAATAGTCAAGGTCTTTTCCCTGGGATGGGGGAGTCCAGAACTAGAGGGCATAGGTTTTGGGTGAGAGGGGAAAGATTTAAATGGAAGCTAAGTGGTAACTTTTTCACGCAGAGGGCGGAGTGTGTATGGAATGAGCTGCCAGAGGAAGTGGTGGAGGCTGGTACAATTGCAACATTTAAAAGATATCTGGATGGATATATGAATAAGAAGGATTTAGAGGGATATGGCAATTGGGACTAGATTAATTTATTCGTTCTGGTCAGCATGGATGAGTTGGACCTCCACAGTGTTTGTTTCTGTTCTGTACATCTCTAGTACTCTGTGACTATAACTGATATCCACGAATGGCTAAAAAGTGAACTCCAGTCTATTTGTGAGCAATGTTCAGTGATATACTATGAAATTATCAGGAAATGTCAAGCAGACCTCAAACATATGATGAGCTCAATCCAGGCTGTGTTTTTTCTCTCTGAATGGCTAGTAGCTTAGTGGGCTGGATGCACAGACTGGAAACCCACTGTCACTTATTAAAGTATAACACAAAGACATAAGTAGAAAAGACAAGCAGAGTATACACCATGATATCAAAGAAAATGAAAGCAAGGAGCATGATTGCTGTATTGACTATTTTGATTTTATTTGATTTATTGTCATATGTATTTATAACAAAATACAGTGAAAAGTGTGGTTTAGTGTCGCCACTTTCCGGTGCAATCTTATAATACAGAAAATGAACCAAAACATATAAAGCCAGGAAAATAACTTGAAAGGGTTCAGAAAAGATTTACAAGGATGTTGCTAGGGTTGGAGGATCTGAACGATAGGGAGAGGCTGAACAGGCTGGGGCTGTTTTCCCTGGAGCGTTGGAGGCTTAGGAGTGACCTTATAGAGGTTTACAAAATTATGAGGGGCATGGATAGGGTAAATAGACAAGGTCTTTTCCCTGGGGCTGGGGAGTTCAGAACTAGAGGGCATAGGTTTAGGGTGAGAGGGGCAAGATATAAAAGAGACCTAAGGGGTAATGTTTTCACACAGAGGGTGGTCCGTGTATGGAATGAGCTGCCAGAGGATGTGGTGGAGGCTGGTACAATTGCAACATTTAAGAGGCATGTGAATGGGTATATGAATAGGAAGGGTTTGGAGGGATATGGGCCGGGTGCTGGCAGGTGGGACTAGATTAGGTTGGGATATCTGAACGGCACAGACGGGTTGGACCGAAGGGTCTGTTTCCAAGCGGTACATCTCCATGACTCTATGACTCTAAGTGCATCTTATAGTCTTATCTCAATAAGGTTAAGTGGTCTTTGGAACAGCTGCCAGCCTGTAGCTCAGCCATGGTTTTGGTTTCGGACTCCTTCACCTGGTGCTAAACCAACGACACTGCTGTAACCGCAGTTCACTGTGCCGTCACCACTGGAATAAGAGAGTCGCTGCTCTCCGAACCCTATTGCCTCCACCAACACCAACAGTCATTGTAAGGAAAGGCTATTATCCAAAGAAAACAACCACTTAATGTCACATGCATGGACAATCAACTCAGTTGTTTCCAAACACAAAATTTCTCAAATAAAAGCAATATCATAAAAATTATAAAGCTGTCTTGGTTGAACACTAAAATATTAACTCACTGCCTTCCTTCATCATTTTTAGTTCAGTTAGCTCCTCACAATGTACAACTCAATTACTGTGAAATTATCGAATTGAAAGAGTGTGTGTCAAAGCTGCTCTGTTTTCATATTCTCATTGTGTGGTTCTCAATGATAAATTCCTTTTTTTGCTTCAGCTGATTGTGTTGCATTATTTGTAAGCATGTCTCCAACTTAATTTCAACAAAACATTATTTGCTTGTTTGTTTCCATCACACTACCTTACTCTGACTTTGATTTGTTTGTGTGTATGTGTCAACAATGCTACCAGTATAGTTTTAAAGATTTACTGATTCTACATTGTCTCTATTATTTTCTTTGACCATTAAGAATAACGTGTGTTGGAGGTACTACTGGATTCAATGAGAGGTGTAACTAGCCATTAGAAAAGGAATGAAGCTACATCAAGGTTCCTAACGGCTGGTCACAAGATTATTTAAGTTAAATCACAATACATTCTACACAGACAGGAAACAAACTGCAATGGACTTTAGAAAAGAAACAGCCTGTAAAAAACCTGCAGGTTTCAGCAGATTGCTTTTATTATACTCTAATGGTTACCAATACCTCGCCTGTGCATTCACAGTATTCCTCAGAATCTGAACTGCATATCAGCAGCCAACTGAATGGAAATAAGATTTGGAAAGGTCGACTTCTCTATTTCACATTTGCTCTGGGATCTGAAATGAAGGATGTTTGCCAAGGCTGGGAAGCTGCTCAAACCAAGTAGGGGTGGATGGAAGAGGTTCAGAAAGTGTGTACCAGGTGCAGCTACCCTTGTATCTGGAGACAATGTCTCAAGTGGGCAGGAAAGGTGATTGCATCAAATGTTCTGGTGAATCTAGCCTTTTGGATGATACTAGTGCTAGACTTTCAAACAAACGTATGTTTGTAAAGTCCTCTCGGCACTCCTTAATATTGTGAAAGCTTTGATCAATCTACTGTTTAAATTACAGAAAACATGTCACTATTTTCTGTAATCTTCCCTGATAACTTAACCCTTAGATACTAGGAAGAAAGTTAATTACATGACACGGTCTGCAAAGTCAATATTCCCTACCTCAGATGGGGTGCCCAGAATTGCTCATAGTATCCATGGAACAGTTTTGACCATTCATGTAAGTTTATCATGAATAGTTGACACTCCAACACAGATTGTAGGCGTACCTTAGTTACATCCTGCCAATAGAGTATCTTCCTTGAACTGGACTATCTCCTGCTGCATAGCACATTTCTTAATCAGGCCAATTTCCTGGCCCTCAAGTCTGTGGGCTTCAACTTTAAGGGACAGTTTCTTATAAGGAAATGAAACAAAGGTTTTCGAAAAGCCTATTTAATTGACTTCAGTAGATATCAGTTTGCCTTATCAGGTGCATCCTCACCTTTACAAATTTATACTCGCATTGTCAGATCAAGTGAATACTTTAAATACTCCATCCTTAACACAAGACCTAAGTAAAATTGTGGTATCAGATGTTAGGCTAAATCTCTGGCTTGGAAATGATCTGGACCTATGGATTGCCATTCTCTCTTGGTATTATTTTGTTCATTTCTCATTTTCTCTATGTTAATCTTAACGAGTCCCTGTCACTACTTCAGTACTAGTTTCCATGGAATTTCCGGCATGTTGACTAGATCCTTTCTGTCAGTTACTGCACAGAAGTAATTATTCAGCGGGCCTGATGCTCATTTATCTTCAACAACTATATCATTGCACCAGTCACTACATTTCGGCAGACACCATCACCTTTTTCCTAATAATAATAATAAACGATTTGGATGACCATTTTGCTATAACTTGCACATTTCCTTTCATTGGCTCTTTTCACCCCTCTTTTTGTTAGATATTCTTTGTTTATTTTGCACTTATTATCATTGGTGGTTTTATTTTTGCTTTTCTTTTGCTCTTCCACTTAGTTTTCTGTTTTTTTTAAACCTCTTTAGTCATTCTGCGGCTTCTTTTTAGGCAAGTAGAGCTTTAGCCAGGAGTACAATTTGGATATGCATCGCATTAAATTCTTTTTTTGAATACCTCACTCTGACCCTTTGTTATTTTAGCCATTAAAAAGTTTGGCCCAGTTTACTGAGGACCTCAATCAACTGACATCTTGTACTGCTATACTGAATTAGCAGGGAAGATTCATAGCACTGGATTCTGGAATACCAACTATGGACATCTAAGGAGTGTCTTCAAGAAAATGCTACATCTGACCACGTGAACTGCAGACACAGCCAGTTCCAGAGTAGAGCAGTGGCGATGGCTGATGATAGAGACACTATATTGCCTGCTTCCAGTAGCAAAGGTTGGACTCTAATTGAACAATGTAAAAGCAGCCCAGCATGCATGGATGATGGGTTACCAATAGGTTGAACAGTCAGAAGGTGGGACTCAGTAAGATGAAGTCCCACTCATAGGGTCATAGAGTTGTACAGCACAGAAACAGACCCTTCAGTCTGTTGGCCCACACTTGGCTGATCTCCCTCCAAACATTTCTTATTCATGTACTTACCTAAATGTCGATTAAACATTGTAACTGTACCCACATCCACCACTTCCTCTGGAAGTTCATTCAACACATGAACCACTTTCCATGTAAAAAAGTTGCCCCTCATGGCTTTTTAAAATATTTCACTCTCCCCTTAAAAATATGCCCTCTGGTCTTGAAATTTCTCACCCTGGGGAAAGGATACCTACCATTCTCTTTATCTATGCCTCTGATGATTTTTATAAACCTCTATCAAGTAACCCTTCAACCTCCTACCCTCCAGTGAAAGGAAGGATGTTGCCAGGGTTGGAGGGTTTGAGCTACAGGGAGAGGCTGAATAGGCTGGGGCTGTTTTCCCTGGAGCGTCGGAGGCTGAGGGGTGACCTTATAGAGGTTTATAAAATCATGAGGGGCATGGATAGGATATATGAACAAAATCTCTTCCCTCAGGTGGTGGAGACCAGAACTAGAGGGCATAGGTTTAAGGTGAGAAGGGAAAGATATAAAAGAGACCTAAGGGGCAGCTTTTTCACGCAGAGGGTGATACATGTATGGAATGAGCTGCCAGAGGAAGTGGTGGAGGCTGGTACAATTGCAACATTTGAAAGGTATTTGGATGGATATATGAATAGGAACAGTTTGGAGGGATATGGGCCGGGTGGTTGGCATGGACAGGTTGAACCAAAGAGTCTGCTTTCATACTGTACACCTCTGTGACTCTATGATTCTAAGTCCCAGCCTATCCAGCCTCTCTTTGTTACTCAAACTCCCCTCATTCCCAGCAACCACTTGGTAAATCTCTTCTGGACCCTTTCCAGCTTAGTAATATCCCTCCCATAACAGGGTGACAAGGACTGGACACAGTACTCCTGAAGAGGTCTCACCAATATCTTGTATAATCTCAAGATGATGTCTCAACTCTTATACTCAAAGGTCTGAGCCATGAAGGTAAGGATGCTAAATGCCTTTTTAACCATCCTATCTATATGTGATGCAATTTAAAAGATCTACCTGAATCCCTCGGTTTCTCTGTTTCAAAACACTACCCAAGGCCCTATTTTTAATTGCACAAATCCTGCTCTTGCTTGCTTTACCAAAATGCAATATCTTGCACATCAGCAGATTAAACTCCATCTGAAAATCTTTAGCCCATTGAGCCAACTGATCAAGATTTCTTTGTAATCTTAGATAATCTTCTTCACTGTCCAATTTTGGTGTTGGCCAATCTGCTTCCATGCTGGGACCAACAGCAAGGGGATGAAACCAGCCATGGCTTCCAGACGCAGTGAAGTGTGGTCTTGGTTGGGGAAGTACTTGGGATCCTAGAGAGGGATGTGAGGGGCTGGGGAAGTTGATTTTGGAGGCCAGAATGGGAGGAACAGCATCTTGGGTGGTGCCCCATTGCTCACAGGGCATCCTGCGATTGATGTGCGCATCCCTTTCCTTCTGCTTGCCTCAATGTTATTTTTAAAAAGGCCAGCATTTATTGCCTATCCTTAGTTGCCCTCTTGAAACGCTGCAGTCCATTTGCCCACAATACCATTACAGAGGGAGGTCCAGGAGTTTGCCCATTTCGATTGCAATTATCTCAAACCCCCTGCTCAGATGTGTTATCACTAACACTGTCCCATGGGAACCCTGAACTCTTCATTCCCTGACGCAGACTGCATTCTGGCACAGAGATTGTAATATCTGGGTTAACTGGATCAGTAACAATTGGTTGTAAGTATTTACTTAAAAATGGTAGCTTGGCTGCTGCTTTCTGCTGCATTTTGGGAAAGCAAATATTAGCAGGACTTATACACTTAATGGTAAGGTCCTAGGGTGTGTTGCTGAACAAAGAGACCTTGGAGTTCAGGTTCATAGCTCCTTGAAAGTGGAGTCGCAGGTAGATAGGATAGTGAAAAAGGCGTATGGTATGCTTTCCTTTATTGGTCAGAGTATTGTGTACAGGAGTTGGGAGGTCATGTTGCGGCTGTAGAGGACATTGGTTAGGCGACTGTTGGAATATTGCATGCAATTCTGGTCTCCTTCCTATCGGAAAGATCATAGGTTTAGGGTGAGAGGGGAAAGATATAAAAGAGACCTAAGGGGCAACTTTTTCACACAGAGGGTGGTACGTGTATGGAATGAGCTGCCAGAGGAACTGGTGGAGGCTGGTACAATTGCAACATTTAAGAGGCATTTGGATGGGTGTATGAATAGGAAGGGTTTGGAGGGATATGGGCCGGGTGCTGGCAGGTGGGACTAGATTGGTTGGGATATCTGGTCAGCATGGACTCTTTGGACCGAAGGGTCTGTTTCCATGATGTACATCTCTCTATGACCCACCCGCCGACCAATGGGGCTTGGGTGGGAAAACAATGGGCCAGCTATGCTAAGAGACGTGTGATTACTGCAAGATTACTGCAAGATTTATAACAGCTTTTATGTTCCCCAGCCACCTCCTTGCTGAAAACACACCAGCATAAAAGTCAGCCTCTTAATTATTTGCTGCTGAGAAATTGCTAACCATCCGGATAGCACAATTTTGTTTTCTTAAAATTAATGAACAGAAAATCATATGCTGATGGGTATGCAATTTACTGACATGAAAAGCTGATGGATGTCAAAAATGAATCATTAGCATGTTTGCTGATTTCTGTAGTCATTACGAAGATCAAAAAAACACGTGACACGTCTCGGTGACTTGAAAGTTTGCAGAACCCCTACTGTGTGGAAGTAGGCCAATCAGTCCATCGAGTCCACACCAATCCTCCAAAGAGCATCCCAACCAATCACTGGAACCCTGCATTTATCCATGGTCAATCCACCCAACTTGCACAGGTTTGGACTGTGGAAGGCAGCTAGAGCATCCAGAGGAAACCCACACAAACACGGGAAGAACATGTAAATTCCACACAGACAGTCACTCAAGGGTGTAATCAAACCCCGGTCCCTGGCACTGTGAGGTGGAAGTGCTAACCACTGAGCCACCATGCTGCCCATGGAGCTTTGGCTGCATCATTAACTCTGGTACTAGAGGGACACAAGTTCAAGGCAATTCCAAACATTGAGCTCATTTCCTCATTAAAACATTGAGTTCTGATGGAATATTACCAAATCTGTGTGCTCTTTTACAAATCAGATTGAGTGAAGGATCTGGCGATCATCTCAGCTGGATAAAAATAACCTCAGACCAAATTCTAAGAGTGCAGGAGGTCTCCTGGCCAACATCTATCCTTCCACATTAAAAGAAAAAGGTTAGTTCCTTATTCAATTTATTGCTGTTGTGGAAAATTGGCCCTCATGTTTGCAAACTGAATAACTGTGACTATATTCCAAAAATATGTTACAAGCATTTATGCAAATCTATCTTGAAAATTTTATATTAAGTAAATTAAGTAGAAATTATTTCTAGCTGAATGTATGCAACCAGAAACAATGACTAAAAATAAACACGCTTTAAGCATTCTCTTCGAAGTTAACAATAAAAACAGTGATAAACAATTGTTGTTGATCGCTGCTCATTTTCAAATTAGCTTTCTCTATTTATACATAGGTAGCTTCTGTTTCACTGTGAGGAGTTCCTTCCCAAACAGCACAGTTGCAACATGTTGATACTATTTCATCACTTGCTTGAAACAAAATGCAGAGAATCCAACATTTAGCTAGATAATGCAAAGAATTGCTCAAATCTTCACTCGAGAGAGCAATGCATTCTTCAACTTCCAACTCCCGCTGCCAGCTGGGAAATGATGCTCAGAATGCACAGATTGCATTGAAAGTCTGGATTTATTACAGAGAATATACATTCACTTGAAGTCCAAGCTTTTGTGACAAGCTGAGATTTTCCAATGAAACATTTTTACTGATGTTAAAGATGGTTAAGCAGAATGTTAGAGATGATTAATAGTCAGTGATAGAAGGCAGTAGCTGAGAGGTAGGCAGGTTTGGGAATCCAGGATGGAGTGATGGAGTAGCCTCAGCTCACTTTGACACTGATCAATGGGGTATGAGGTAATTTCCACCTGAATGGACTGCAGGTAGTTGAGAAAATTGAATAGGGAATCGTATTGAAGGATGATATTCGAGTAAGGGGAGTGAAAAGGAATGTCATAATGATAGATGATACTATAAAGGATAGATAGTGTTCTCTGCAGCCATAGCCTGGAGGTTGTGTTGTCTTCCCAGTTCCATGATTAAGGACATCCCCTTATGATTAGAAACAAACTTGGATCGAGAAGTGGAGAATAAAGCTGTCATGATGCCTGCACTTGGAACCAACAACGTAGGTAGAATTAGGTATGCTGTTCTTGGAGTTACGGCCCAAATTAATATGCAGAACCTCAAAGGTAATAAATCCCAACTGAAGTTTGTCATAAAATCTTTCTGGAAGGGTGTAGAGAAATGTCTAACAGCACGTGCCATTCTAAAAGATTGAACATGTCAAATTTGGCGAATTCATTAGCAAGGATAGCTTAGCTACGCAAGAAATAAGAGGCTGAAATTGATCTTGGATGAGAACAAAAATCAAAGCAATAATGAATTCAATAGAAAGAAAAATAAACAGAACTTATGGAATAGAGGCTGTTGATTCAATAGCACTTGTTTTATATGAAGGCACAAAGGCATAATTATCCCATCCTCTTTCCAACTGATCCTATTGATGGCATAATAATCTTCGAACCTGAGTCACGCAGCAGGGCAAAAAAGACTATTGCACATGTATGAATGTTAAAGTGCCAGTTACACCCTTGCATGTAATGCATCACCCATTATCGAAACGACTGACAAAACAAGCCTTGTAGTTAAGAGTCTCCATTGAACCTTACTGATAATTAGGGGACATCCCTCGTCAGTATCTATTTTCAATCACATTCTGTCTCTCTCATTATATTCTGTGTCAAACTATTATAGGAAGAAAATTAAACCAGAAACGTTCATTTAATTCAATTATTTTATTTTTATTCTACATTTTCCCAAGTCCCTGTAAATGCTTATCAGAATGTCTCCAGTTCACTGGCCTAGATTTTGATCTGCAGGAGTGGTCCTGCTGAAAGAGCAGCTTCTAACTCTGACCCAGATTCATTTTCTTGGTCAGTTCATTTAACCTGTTGAGTGGTCTGCAGGAAGGATTTCTGACTGCACCAACGTTTCCACTCTGAGACGTAAAGGCCATATCATTGCCTCCAGTAGCCGAGTGCAACTGGCTAACCTTCAGAACATCTGAAACAGAAGCAAGATTCCTTGAGTCTGGAGACACCAAGAGAGCAGTCCACTTAAACTTGAAAATCCAGTATCACTTCCTTAGCATGATGGAGAGCAGGAAGCCACAGCACACTGAAATACAGAAGTATTGATGAGAAAAATAACTTAGATGGTATACATCCATATTGATCTCACCATATGTGTACGCCTGCTTAAATAAGCACTGGCATAATTAGAGTCCACCATATCTTTAGAGGATAACAATCTCAGAACTAGGAGAGTGAAACCTCTTCCTGGTCAATTTCCCATCTCTGGTGCTGCTGGAGAGCAGGTAGTAAGGTTGGGAATATTTATCCCAATCAGGCAAAGGATAGTGGGACCGATAGTCTTAGCAATGCAAAGCTTGGGCAAAAACATTAAATGAATTACAAGTATAGAGTTCATGGTGGAAAGCAAAACCAGTTTATTCATTCAGAAGAGGTACTGGTCGGATATTCCTCAATAAAACCTTTTTTCAGATTATTAATGAATTCTAGCACCATTTTAGAGATGCAAAGTTAGAATGAGAGTTTTACTTCAGATCAGGTCATATTTGATAAGGTTAACATTTCGAAGGATGACCAGAGAAGAGACAGAGTGGAACAGCCAAATGCTGATGGGCTGCAATGGGATAGAGAGTTATCAATAAACAATGGCAGAACATTTTACCAGGTGGCAAGGCAAACAGCCAGCAGTTGTGGTGCACATGGTGTAAAGAAAGATATGTGATTTAATAATGTACAACTTCTAGCATTTGGATTTTGAAACAATGGCATAAGGAAGTTGATTACTTTTGAGAAGGGCTTTTTTAAAAAAAAAGGTCAGGCAGTTCTTCTGGACCGTGAGCTAAATTAGGATGTGTTACTGAGCAAGGAACCCCCTGGAATGTTCTTGGAAAATTGATTATAAATGAGTAGTTTACAACAACTGGTGAAAACAAGGTATTTTTGTTTAGAACACCTAGAGACAGAGGGTGGAAACTTTTAGGGGTCTGAGCAATGTCAGCTCTGGCGAGATGTGTGGCCGAATCGAGTGACAAGTGTGACGAGGTCCATCTTAACGTCAGGATCACCTCTCTCCATCTTTTCTGCTTTTCACAAGCGGTGTGTCGAAATTTTTATTTGGCAGCAGCAAGTTGCCAACTGATGCTGATTATTGCTTTTTAACTTCCTTGTTAACAGCACAGCTCCCCTAATTCATATTCACATTTCCATCTGACCAAACTTGTCGAACATGACAGATGTCAGGAAAACCTAACAAGGAAATTAGAATCTGTATCTGGTGGATTAAGCTTGTTCTGACCCACCTCTATGTTGGACATCAACATAACAACATCTCAAGGCATGATTCACCAGCCACACACATGCTTCATCAATGGACATTGCTTCCAGCATCCATCAGCCCTCTTAGCACTCGCTCACTTTGCAGCTATCTTCATGCGTGCACCATTCATGCCTTGCTTTATCTGTTAGAACTTTGAGAGTGAAAGACTGTCCCTGCTGCCGTTTCAATGGGCTCTTTCACGCAGACACACAGGTAGGCCGCATGTCATACTGGTTAGAATTGAACTATGCAGAATGGGGAGGCTCCTTATCTGTCAGGGAACCCTGATACTATCAGTCACAGGCACAGTCTACATACAGTTCAGAGGCTTCATCACAGTCACAGTGATCTGCCTGAGTGGTTCACAGTTGGGTTATCTGTTACAGTACAGTCCTGGGGGCTGGGTTTTATGCTCAGTTCTGTCGGGCCATCGTGAGCTTTCAGGGAGAGTTGCTTGTCATTAGTCAGGGAGTTGTGACAGCGCTCAGGACCCTGGTCGGTCAGAGGTCTGGGCGAGTATACTTCTGGTTGTCTGTCTATCAATATTTCAGGACCATTCAAGGGAGGGGCCTGTAGGGTGGATCAGTGACAGAAGATGTGTGCAAGTGGAGGCTCAGGAAACAAGCAGAGGCATATCGAGCAGCAGTGTTAAGGATGGTGATGGGGGAAAATTTAAGCTCAGAGTGGAGAACTTGAAACAACATCGCAGAGCTTGGTAGGCTGTGGGAGGGAGGGGTTCAGGACTGTGATCACCATTGTTGCCTCCACAGAGGCAGCAGGGTTGGTATTAACAAGGTGTAATGCGGAGGCTGAGGGTGTAGGCTGGACAGTTGGCCACAAGATGCAATGTGGTCTCCACTCTGGGTGGGTGGGTTGAAATGGACTGATTGGATAGTGCAAGGTAATACGGGACAGGCAGGGTCTAAGGGATGTACCTGGTAGGGCCAGTGCTGATGTTATTCAGTGCAATCTGTGCTCCCATCCAGCACTTGCCCTTCTCTAGATGTGATGTGCTCTTAACGTATGGCTGGAAGAACGGCCAGAGTTGGACAGATTCAGTGTCAGTTTGATGGCCGAAAGTGTTGGATCATGTTTGCCACGTCATTGTAAATGAAAAGAAACACAAAATTGTTGTTTGCGAACAGCAGCTACACTGAATTTGTAATTGTTGCATTGCCAATTTGCTATATATTCAGATTCAGGCAGCCTACGAGTCAAAGGTGATTTTCCACATGCCATTGGTACTTGTAGACTGAACCTGGGCATCTCAATATTGGTGGATCTGAGCAAAGTATAAGGAAAGATCATGTAGAAAAATAGTCAACTAGAGGAGGGCTAATATCAAAGAATGATAAAGAGTTCTAGCAATCTATGATTTGCATATAAAATGCAAAATGAGCTATGGGAAAACATCAACGAGGGAGTAGTTCAAGTATAGGCTAGTCTCATTCACGTCATCGGAATAGCAAGAGGATCCAGACCTATTGGTCCCTGGATCACTAAAGATAAGGAGATTAAAACGGAACAGAGGATGGTTAATATCATGTTAATAGTAGAGTGACATTGTGGTTCAGTGGTTAACACTGCTGCCTCACAGTGCCAGGGACCTGTGTTTGATTCTACCCTCAGGTGATTATCTGAGTGGAGTTTTCACGTTCTCCCTGGGTTTCCTCTGGGAGTTCCAGTTTCCTCCCACTGTCCAAAAATGTGCAGGTTAGGTGGACTAGCCATGATAAATTGCCCATAATGTCCTCAGATGTGTAGGTTAGGTGGATTCGCCATGTGATATGCAGGGTTACAGGGATAGGATAGAGAGGTGGGTCTGGTTGGGATGCTTTTCGGAGGCTTTTTTGGACTCGATGGGCTGAATGGCCCAGTTCCACAACTTGAATGAAATACAGACGAGTGAATGAAAGCGAGTACAGATTCGTTAGAGATAAACTTTGTATGACTGGGCATCTGCCTCTCAGAGGTGGTTGGTCCATTTCAAAAATGCAAAGTGGGATAAGATCCTGCCATCATTTTAGGATGAGGGTCGTCAAAATGTACACTCACTGATCACTTCCACGGGCGATAGTGGAGAGAAACCCAATCAAAATAAGTTTGGTGATATTTTCACTGAACAAGAGCTCCTCATGAAATAAGGGAATCCATATTACTACTGGTGTGGGACTTCATTCCCCTCCCCAAAGTACCTTTCTTGTTGGTAGGACAGCTCAAGATTAGTCAGTTTCAATCCAGGCCCACTGCATCAGGGCATGTCCCAGAAAGAAAAGCCAGTAAAACTCGCGAATGGGATATACTGGTCCAATTCGTTATGTATACTTTAAAATACTAATATAAGCAGTACATTCACATCCGGGTATGACTGGCGTTTCACTGGGTTTTTTCCCCTCTGGGTTGGAGGCCTGTAATATTGCTTCTGTGATTACCCATTCTCACCGTCTGGTTCTTCCAAAATTCAAAACTATCCTATTTCATTGAAAGGCCATGCCTATTGCCACTTGCATGTGATACTAGTGTCACATAGCTTCATAGCCGGCCATTTCTGTAGTAGTCAGTGCATAAATACACTAGCAGTCATCATCTCACTGAAGGTCACCGATCTGTATGAGCATTGGCAGTGGGAATCTGATTTCTCAGAATCTTTGACAATCAACCTCCAGCCCTGTGAACATTCTTTCTAGTGCTCAATGCTTCTCTTTTTCAATCTCTCCTGTATATTATTAGTGGCTTCTCCTGAAGCATGTATCTTTGCTGGTGTCTGCTTCAAGGTAGGATAATGACAGTTGGTGCTCTGGTGAGTGGTGCTCTTCAGATTTGCTGGAGGGTGACAGTTCCTCTTCCTTTGAGAGAGCAGATGGTACATTATAAGTAAATAAGCTCACCTATCCATACGGGTACAGAACTGTCATTACACATTGTACAATGCACTTGGGCACAATCACTGTGTGTGGGCAAGATCACATAACATATGGAAATCATAGAGCATCTGAGTAAAATGATGTGATGTGGATATCCTGGGGATTGAGACAGAAGGTTAGATTTTATGATTTGAGTGCAGTTTATACCCAAATGATTTCAAACAGGTTTTGATCTCACCCACTGTTGGGTGCTGTTTGCATGCAATTTACCACTGTCAGCTCATCCTTATAATTATGCACAGCTTCATGTACAACATTAGATGTGTGGAGTGAGCACACCAGTGTGTGAGCAGAAAAGTGCACGTAGATGAAACTTAAAAGTAATACAGCCAATTAAAGGAAAATGTCAGCACAGATCCATACAACTTTAGGAAACTCTTAGAAGGCACTTCAACATACTGACAGGCTTTGTCAAAAGTGCACTGGAAAGCAACCCAAAGTACAAGCCTGAATCTGCAATTAAATAAAAGTGCCCAATACTTGTACCTGTGTTCTTTGACAGCTGAAGTGAAAGTGCTTCTGTAACAAGTGTATGCAAAGGTGCTGGCTCTCCCTATCACTCTACAGCACCTACAAACTCCATAGTTCAGATTGTAACATGGTTATTTAAATAAAAGTACAAAAAAATTTCAGATCAAAGCTGATTGTTATTGTTATTGGCTGTGCTGGCTCAAAACTACCTAGTGTCTCACCGATAGTTGATATCATTCTTCTAATGGCACTTACTCTGCTAATATGCTTCACCAAAGCCTTTCCTGGCAATGTATGTCAAGACCTGACTATGACTTGATAAATCGGTGGAACGGACATCCACTAGAAAACTTAATTCTGTTTCTCTCCCCTTTGTTGCTATCAGGCCTGCTGATCATTTTCAGTATTTTTAGTATTTTCAGTTTTAAATATTAAAAGAAAGAAAATCTGCTTTATCAATATATGCAACGTATCTTAACATTTCAATTTCCTTAAAATAATCAACTATATAGTGACTTTAATGTTGATAAGTTATCCTAATATGCTTCACAGAGGCATATGAACCCCACGTGCTTATCAGGCCTCTGTCCATTCCACATAAGAATAAATAATTTGGCAAGAAAGTTGAATGATTACAAATTTCGATTGTAATGATTTTCCTGAACAGTTCATGTGTGCAAGTGCAGCTCCTCATAATAGATGTTAAGACCCCTGGGTTCGTATCCCTGACCAAGACTGTATTCTCAGGGCCCGGAATGTTCTATATTATGATTTGGGCAGGCAGAGAGCTGTTGGACCGAGAGGTTGCTGAAGACTCCACCCACACTCTCAGGTAGCTGGCAGAAGATCCGGAAGCACAATTTTATTTAATTTTGAGTCTTTTTAAAATGCAGTGGATTGCATCAGATAAAGCAGAATTTAAAATTTAAAAACACTTTTGTAGGCACAGCAAATGAGACATCAGGAATCCACAAGCCATAAGACCATACGTTTCAGAAACAGAAGCAGTTCATTCAGCACATCGAATCTACTCTGCCCTTCAATAAGATCATGGCTGATCTGAAAATCCTCGACTTCACTTTCCTGCCTTTTCCCCATAGCCCTTGATTCCCTTAATAGCTACAATTCCATTTATCTCAACTTGAATATACTTAATTACCTTCTGCATAAGGGGTCAGCCAGCTCAGTTGGCTTCTATGTGATACAGAGTGCTGCCAAAAGTCTGGGCTCAATTCCCATACCAACCAAGGTTCCCCTGAAGGTCCCGTCTCCTTGACGTCCACCCCTCACCTGGGCAATGCTGACCCTCAGGTTAAACCACCACCAGTTGTCTCTCTCAAAAGAGTAAGTAGGACTGTAGCATTTTTACCTTTATAGCCTCCTGCAGTAAAGAATTCTGCAGATTGACTAATCTCTTAAGAGAAAAGAAACTCTCCTCACCTCTGTCATGAAAGGGTGAGCTCTTATTCTGAGAATATCCCCTCTGCTTCTGGTATCTCACATGGGGAGGCAGCCTCTCCGCATCTGCCCTATCAAAAACCCCTGAGAATCTTATATACTTCAATGAGGTCTCCTCTCATTATTCTGAACTCGAGCACAGGACTAGTCTGTTCAACCTCCCATTAGGAGAAAATCCCTCCAAATGAGGAATTGACCTCCTGAACCTTTTCTGGACTGCCTCCAACGCCCAGTATAGCTTTCCTTTGGGAAGGAGTCCAAATCTCTTCACAGTATTCCAACTCTCATCTGACTATGCCTTGGAGTAATGCCTCCCTAATTTTATATTCCTTTCCCTTTGGAATAAAGGCCAGCATTCTATTTGCCTTTCCTGGTGCTTACTGAACTTGGATGCCATCTTTTTGAGATTCATACACAAGGACTCCCAAATCCCTCTGTGCTGTAGCTTTCTGCAATCTTTTTCTGGTTAAATAATCTTCAGCTCCTCTATTCTTCCTGTCAAAGTTTATAACGTCACACCTTCCCAGAATATATTCAACCTGACAAGAGTTTGCACACACACTTCAACTGTTGAGAGCCCTTGACAGACCCTTTGTGTCATCCTTGCCACTTATCTTCCAACGTATTTTGTGTCATCTGCAAACTTGACGGTCGTGCATTCACTTCCATCATTCAAGTTATGAATGTATATTGTATACAGTGGTGGCTCCAACACTGATCCTAGTAGCACCCCACTAGGTTGTGGCTGCCATCCTGAAAAAATCCCATTATTTCCCATGTCTTTGTTTTCTATTAGTTAGTCAATCCTGTATTCATGCTGATAAACTACCTCAATTATGAGTGCTTATCTGATTAAGTGTTCTTATATGCAACACTTATTAGCACCTTTTAGAAATCCATATCCATACCTTCCCTTTTATCTATCCTGTTTGTTACCTCTCAAAGGACTCAAATAAATTTGACTTTCATGAAGCCATATTGACTTTGCATGTTTATATTGTATAGTTTTAAATGCTCTGACATTACATTCTTTATGTAACAGATTTTAAACTAATTGGCCCATAGTTATCTAGTTTTGCCTCTTCCCCCTTTTATGCAAAACTTTTACATTGGCAATTTTCCAATCCTCTGGAACTTTTCCTGAATCTACTGAGTGTATTCACTACTTCCTTTAAAATCCTAGGATGCACCCAATCAAATCCAGGGACTTCTAGTCTTTAGCTTCATTAATTTTCCTCGTAATTTTTCCTGTAGTGTTGTTAATGTGTATATTTCCTCTCTCCCTTTGGCCACTTGATTATTCAGTAATTTTGGAAAGGTATTAGGGTCTTCTACTGAAAAAACTAGTGAAAAGTATTTATTTAATTCCTCTGCCATTTCCTGGAGCCCAGTAGGGTTTCCACAGCCTTGTTCTCTCAGTAGCCTATATTCACTTTGGACCCTCACTTCCTTTTAAAAAAGCTCTTACTATCTAGTTTTATCCAACTTGCTGGTTTGCCCTCATAGTTTATTTTCTCCCTCTTTGCTACTTTTATTTTCATTTTTTTATTGGCAAGTGAAACTTACCCAATTTTCAATTATTTCATGTGCCTGTGTTGTGAAATTGTTAACTGTTGACATGAGGTGGAAATATGGTGCCTGGGGTCCCATCAGATCAGCAGGCCGACATGTTCCAGCTTCAGGGCAAACCTAGCAGAAGCAGGCCCTGGTTAGTAAATGCTTCCTAGCCCAGAAGTGGTGGGTAGGCAATAATAACCAATTGAGTGGCAAGGCAGTGGAATGGGAAGGACTTTCATGTTATCTAGAATTGAGAATTGGAGATATTAGATTAAAACTATGTTGAAACGTAGTTCAACCATACTTGGAATACATGTTCAGTTCCGATTGCAGTATTATAAAATGGATATGGGGCACTAAACAGAGTACAGAAATGATTTAGAAGAATGATACAAAGGCTTTATCTACATTAGGAAAGGAAAATCAGGCTGGTTCTCACTTAGTGTCGTGTGTTCCTAAACTGGGTAGTGTCAGTGCTGTGTGCTTGCTTAACTTGGCTGTGTTAGCATTTTGCCTTCAATGTTACAGATGGTTGAGGGTGTCACTACGGGGGTCTTCTGCCACCTTCTGGAACAAGATTCTGACATCCCCAGGATGATGTGCTTTCACCTGGACGGTATTCACATTCTCCTTGAGGATCCTGGATCTTGCCACTCACTTGGAAGGTCTAGTTTGTCAAGATACAAGCCTTGAACATGATCAGGGAGAAGGTAGGGCCGGTCAGGGATAGCGTAGGGAACTTGTCCATGGAGTCTGAGCAGATAGGGTCGCCCTAAATGAATGTTTTGCTTCGGTTTTCACCAAGGAAAGGGACCTTGTTGCGTATAAGAACTTTGAGGAGCTGGGATACAGACTTGAACAGACCAAGATTGATGAAGTTGATGTGCTGGAAATTTTGGCAAACATTAAGATTGATAAGTCCCCAGGGCCAGACGAGGTTTATCCCAGGTTGCTCCAGGAAATGAGAAAGGAGGTTGCTAAGCAGCTGGCGAAGATCTTTGCTTCCTCACCGTCCATGGGAGTCGTACCGGAGGATTGGAAGGAAGTGAATGTTGTTCCTCTTTTCAAGAAGGGTAATAGGGAAATCCCTGGCAATTACAGACCAGTCAGTCTTATGTCTGTGGTCAGCAAGGTTTTGGAAAGAATTCTGAGGGATAGGATTTATAACTATTTGGAAAAGCATAGCATGATTAAAGGCAATCAGCATGGCTTTGTGAGGGGAAGGTCATGCCTAACTAAACTGAATGAGTTCAAGGAGGTGACAAGACAGTTCAACGAAGGCCGAGCAGTGGATGGAATGGAAATGGACTTCAGCAAGGCTTTTGATAAGGTTCCCCATGGTAGGCTCATTCATAAAGTCTGGAAGTATGGGATACAGGGAGATTTGGCTATCTGGATTCAGAATTGGCCGGCTGACAGAAGGCAGAGAGTGGTTGTAGATGGAAAGGATTCTGCCTGGAGGTCAGTGTTGAGTAGTGTCCCACAGGGCTGCCTCTGCTCTTTGTGGTTTTTATAAATGACTTCGATGAGGAGGTTGAGGGATGGGTTAGTAAATTTGCAAATGACACAATTTTGGAGGTGCCATTGATAGTATCGAGGGCTATTGCAGGCAGTAGCGCAACATAGACAGGATGCAGAGCTGGGCTGAGAAATGGCAGATGGAGTTCAACCTGGATAAAAGCGAAGTGATGCATTTTGGACGGTCGAACTCGAATGTTGAATATAGGATTAAAGACTGGATTCTTGGCAGTGTGGAGGAACAGAGAGATCTGAGTGTTCAACTACATAGATCCCTCAAAGTTGCCACCCAAGTGGATAGGGTTGTTAAGAAAGTTTATGATGTTTTGGCTTTCATTAACAGGGGGATCGAGTTTAAGAGCAGCGAGGTTTTGCTCCAGCTCTACAAGTCCCTGGTAAGACCACATTTGAAATATTGTGTCCAGTTCTGGTCACCCTACTATAGAAAAGATACAGAGGCTTTAGAGAGGGTGCAATGAAGGTTTACCAGGATGCTGCCTGGACTGGAGGGCTTGCCTCATGAAGAAAGGTTGACTAAGCTCGGACGTTTCTCTCTGGAGAGAAGGAGGAAGAGAGGTGACCAGATCGAGATGTACAAAGTAATGAGAGACATTGATACAGTCAATAGCCAGAGACTTTTCCCCACGGCAGGATTGACTGGCACGAAAAGTCATAGCTTTAAGATATTAGGAGGAAGGTATAAAGGGGATGTCAGAGGTAGGTTCTTTCCGCAGAGAGTTGTGAATGCATGGAATGCGTTGCCAGAGGTGGTGGTGGAAGCAGAGTCATTGGGGACACCTGCTGGGCATGCACATGGATAGCAGTGAATTGAGGTAAGGTAAGTTTATTTTATTTTGCATTAGGATTAATCCCCGGCACAACAGAGTTCTTTTGATGAGACTTCAGAGCGACACCCAGCAGCCTGTTCAGATGGATTTAAAACATCCCAGTACAATACATCAAAGAAGAGTGGGAGATCTTTATCCATATTTCGTCCTTTCCTTGAAAAACATTAATCTTTAGGTCAGGATTTCTGGTCAGCATGGAAAAGTTGGATCGAAGGGTCTGTTTTGTGCTGTACATTTCTATGACTCTGTGCCTTGCTTCCTATGTATTTACAATTCTGTGACTTCAGAGTGACTGCTTACAATGTTTAAACTTTACCTTCAACAAAATCATTCAGATTTAAAAATAAAACCTTTGTTATGTAAATACTTTGCAAAAGGAATACTGGGTAATGAGTACATATGAAATATAAATATGTGTTTGTGTGTGCTTTTCAATAATCTGTATGATTTCACTGATATTATTATCAGCTAATGAAATCTATGTTATCGCGCACAAATAATGAAATGTGGAAATGAAGTGAAATGTCTGTACAATGTACAAAATGGGAATTTGGTTGTATGATGAATGAATTTTCAAGAGGAGATAAAATAGTGTCATATAGCAAGGAGGCAACTTGCAGCTGACTGCCTGCTTCTCCCCTAAGAAGTGGGCCACTGACAACTGAATATGATGGTCCAGGCCTGCTCTGTGTCTGGCCCAAAACTACCTGCACAAGGCCCAGGATTACTGTCCCTACCCACTTCACTTAGGCTGATATCTGCTACCTCTTTCCTGCCCTGCATCAGTCCGCCAGATATGGTGGGACAAGCTTGGCAGCATTCAAAGGAGGCACCTGCCTCAAATGGGTCAGGGTCAAGATCAGAGTGGTGCTGGGAAAGCACAGCAGGTCAGGCAGCATCTGAGCAACAGGAAAACCGACATTTTGTCCAAATCATCGATTTTCCTGCTCCTCGGATGCTGCCTGACTTGCTGTGCTTTTCCAGCACCACTCTGATCTTGACTTTAATCTCCACCATCTGCAGCACCTATTTCTGCCTCAGGTCCTTTTCAGGTGGAAGCTCATAAAGGAGGGTGCAGTACATTTCTCAGGGATGCGATGGCCAGGTGGTGTCACTGCTAGACGATTAATGCTGAGGCCCAGGTAATGCTCTCAGGAAAAAGAACTGAAATTGCTGGAAGAGTTCAGCAGGCCTGGCAGCAGCTGTGGAGAGGAATCAGAGTTAATGTTCTGGGTTGCGAGACCCTTCCTCAGAACCTTCTGAAGAAGGTCACTCAACGCGAAACATTAACTCTGATTCCTCTCCACAGCTGCTGCCAGGCCTGCTGAACGCTTCCAGCAATTTCAGTTTTTTGTTTCTGATTCACAGCATCCAAAGTTCTTTCGGCTTTTATTTATGCTCTGGGGATCAAGGTTCAAGTCCTGCCATAGCAGATAGTGGAATTCGAATTCAAGGAAAAATCTGGAATTAAGATTCTCGTGGGGATCCCTTGTAAAATGTCAGGAAAACCCCATCCGGTTCACTAAAGGCCATTAGGGAAGAAATCTGCCTTCCTTAACTGGTCCAGCCTACATGTGACCCCAAACCCAAAGTAATTCTGAACTGCCTTCTGGGCAATTAGGGATGGGTACTAAATGCTGGCCTAACCAGTGACGTTGACATCCTGGGAATGAATAAATAAAATAACTGAACAACAGAATGGTTTCAAAATGGAATTGATCACAGTAACTGCAGTCTCTGTGCTGTGAGGGCTTCATATTGTCAAGTGGTCAAGTGGTTCAATGACAAGACAAAGCAAGATATAAAACCAAATCATGTATTTATTTGCTTTGACTTTAGGCAGTTGGTCACTGTAGAATTTCCAATGAGGTGTCAGAATGTACATGAGTATATTCACAACCATGTCATTCTGCCATATTCTCAAGATATTTCCTTCGCCATGTTACGGATGAGATCAGACCAACTGGGAACTTTCAAGGCTTTATATGGATCTTTCCAGGGTGACACCACCTCAAGGGATCCTACACTATAATTAGCACAATTCACAAACCAGTCTCGGAAACTGTGACACCACAAGGGATGAAGCAGATGATGTTACCCGTGGTTTTCTGAATGAGAAGGAGCCGGAGGTCACACCTACATGATGAGAAAAATATCGCTGATACTACCATCTGGGTAAACAAGTCACTGCAAAAATGTCGATGTAAAGGTTTGCTGGAACAATCACAAGGCACACACACACACACAAATAAAGCAGACTCGCAAACCTCTTAATGTGTTAAAATTCCTCTTAAAATCTGTTACCACTTTTGATTTTAATAGCCTCACAGCTGAAATACAATCTGTCATTTTGTGTAGTTTGCTGACAAACACATTCAGCTTGGAGACTGCCGTTGTGTGACAATAGGAACAGTTTGCCGTCTGTACTATAAACAGACTTTGGGGTGACCTGTTTTGTTCTCAGTCAGACAAATAACTGGGTGGTGCAGAAAATACTGTTTAGTCAGATATTGAGTTAATTAGGTAAGACAAAGGAGACTCTGTTCAGCAATTTGCTTGCGACACTTTGGGATTCAAGCACCATTGTTAGTGCATCAATCTAACATACAAAGGAAGTATACATACTGGAGAACCTTACCTTTGACCCATGCGTCATTTAAGCATAGATCCACATAGAGCTTGAACTTGGTGTTTTGACTTTCAGTTTTGGCTCATACTCTGCATTAGGAGATTATGGATTCAAGACCCACTTAGCACACATAATCTAAACAAGGCAAACCAACTTTTAAGAGGATGCACGGACCATGCACTAGTGGGGATTGGGGTGAGCACAGCTGAGTTTGAAACTGTCTGTAAGGAGACACTGTATTCTCATGCATCTGCTACAGGCATCTCTCAGCACAGGCACACTCCCTGGTGGTCAATCAAGACGTGGTCCTGCAATTGTCTTCCATCACTTGCACTCCCAATCCCAACATTCCTTGTCCACCTCATCACTGACAGTGGGACACTAGCCTGCATGCTCAAAAGTCAAAGCAGCAGCAAGCAAGAATACCCAGGTGGGCCCTTCATTGCTGGGTGGAAATACAGGACAAAAGGCATCTTGTGGAAATGGATGGCAAAATATAACTTAAGGGGAGGGCAGACCTTTCCCCCTTCGGATGGGAAGTTGGTGGCTAGCCAGAGTAGAAGCTCACCTTCTGGAAATGCAGGAGCTCAGTAGTGAGTACAGCCAAGATTATACCAGTCCCAAAAAGAAGCCCCAAAGGATCTTTGGACCCAGATAAATTGGGGCATTGGGCACAGAGGGGTAGGTGGAGAAGGTGGGCTTTGAACTCGAGCCAAAGTGTATTGGGGGGGATTATTATCTTTCCTGGGGGCTCGTGATGGGGTTGCCCCCAGTGCTCATACCCTCTGAAGGTAGCAACATCCTCTTTCTTAACCTTTTAACACATATGCTTCCGAAACCTGCCCACCTGCCGATGCTAACCAAGGCCAAAGTAATCATGAAGTCAACTGAGCTTTTAGCAAGCTATTAAAAACTCAGCAGACCTATTTCTGTATGCTGGGCGGGATGTTCAAATTGGCATTCATGGGGGTCATATAATGGGGGTCAGCTCAGGGGTGACAGGTAAGATGGTGGGCTCAGCACTGCCCATTTTACATGCCCCATGCTGAAAACAGAAAATCTTTGGACTGTGTCTGCATGGGTTTCCTCCCACAGTCCAAAAATGTGCAGGTTAGACTGGCTGCGCTAAATTGCCCATAGTGACTAAAGATATGCAGGCTAGGTGGGTTAGCCATGGGAAATGCAGGGGTGGGGTCAGTCTGAATGGAACACTCTTCAGAGGGTCAGTGTGGACTCGATAGGCCAAACGACCTGCTCCCAAGCTGATGGGATTTATTCTATTTCATTGCTGGTAGAGCAACGTTGTTGTGCACAAAATGACTGCTGCCAATTAATGGCATATTCTGTGACTTTTTGGATGCCAGAGACGCTATCCTTCTTGACAGCCTCTGATGCTCTGCGGAATAATAACTGGGGAAGAGGTAGACAGCTGCCTGCTGGGGGGCACTGTACCTCAGAGAGGCATTCCATCTCAGATAGCTGTCAGACCTTTGATCCATTGAGAAGAGATCACACCCCTTGGAACAAAGAGCTGGGAGTCTGGGACCGAGACGTGTCATAGGAACATAGGAAATGGATTAGGCCATTCAGCCCCTTCAGCCTGTTCTGCCATTCAATAATATCATGGCTGATCTGTGCCTACCCTGGGCCCATATCCCTTGATGCTCTTGCTTACTAAACATTTGTCCACCTCAGATTTAAATTTAACCATTGCATTAGCATCAGCTGCCATTGAGGAAGAGAGTTCCAAACCTCCACTGCTTTTTGCCTGTGGAAGTGCTTTCTCACATCTCTCTTGAACGGCCTGGCCTCGACAATGTCCCCTGATCCTACAATCTTCAACCAGTGGAAACTTTGTCTACCCTGTTTTTCCCTGTTAATATCCTGGGGGCTTTGATTGGATAACCTTCTAAATTCGCGAGAATAAAGGCCTGACTTTTCTAATCTCTGCTCATAACTTAACCCTTGAAGTTGAGGTATCATATTTGTAAACCTGTGTCAAACTCCTTCCAGGGTCAAAACATCCTTCCTAAGATGTGGTGCCCAGATCCTCTCACAGTACCCTAACTGGGGTTAAACAAGGGTTTTGTATGACTGCAGTACAATGTCTGCATCCCTTATACGTAGATATGAAGCAATATTCCATGAGCCTTCTTGACTATTTTCTGCATCTATTTGTGGCATTTTAAAGTTCTATGCACATGGACACCCAAAGCTCATTGTTTAAACTTGTGCCTTCTAAAAAATAAAAATATACCCTGATTGATTGTTTTTGGGCTGACATGGACAACTTCACACCTTTCTGATATTAAAATCCATCTTCTGCAGCTTTGCCCATTCAACTCAACTATTAATGTCCTGTTGTAATTTTATGCAGTTGTCAACACTGTCGACAATGCTGCCCAGTTTCGTGTCATCAGTAAATTTGGATATTTGATTATTTACACCTTGATCCAAGCTATTAATGAATATTGAGCAAAATTGAGGCCCTAACACAGATCCCTCTGGGAAACCACTAGCCATGTCCCGCCAACTTGAGTTCTTGTCCATTATTCCAACTCCAATCCATGTCAGTTCTGTGGGCTTCCACCTCAGCTAACAGTCTCCTGTGTGAGATTTTATAAAAAGCCTTCTGAAAGTCCAGATAAATAGCATCTGTCAATTTACGACTGTCCTTGAGCTTTATCACCTCTTCAAAATACTCTATGAGGTTTGTCAGGCACGACCTACCCTTCATGAATCCATGCTCACTCTCCCTGACTGACGGAAATTTTTTGGAGGTGAGGGTTGAGGGTTTCTTGGCAGTGCCAAGAGAGGAGGCCAGGAGGAGGTGGGTGGAGGAGGCCGGGAGGGGGTGGGTGGAGGAGGCCGTGAGGGGGTGGGTGGAAGAGGCCGGGAGTGGGTAGGTGGAGGAGGCCG
>NC_057714.1:4025484-4045241 GCF_004010195.1 Chiloscyllium plagiosum | reverse complement strand
GAGGCTGGGAGGGATTGGCTGGAGGAGGCCGGGAGGAGGCCGGGAGGGATTGGCTGGAGGAGGCCGGGTGGAGGTCGGTGGAGGAGGACCTTCAACACTTTCCCAGTCAGATGAAGCTTTTGTGTAGTCCCACAGAACCTGCAGGTATAAGAACAGGAATTGGATGGAACGTGGACTGAGAGGAGGTAGGGAAAAAGGTAATGTTGTTGAATAGACTACTGAGATACCAGCTACTAGAATAAATGGGATTGAGGTTCACAAAGAGGAGGTGTGAGCAATTCTGGAAAATGTAAAAATATTTAAGGCCTCTGGGCTGGATGGGATTTATCCTAGGATTCTCAGGGAAGCCAGGAAGGAGATTGCAGAGATGTTAGCTTTGATCTTTATGTCCTCATTGTCTGCAGGAATAGTGCCAGAAGTCTGGAGGATAGCAAATATTATCCCCTTGTTCAAAAAGGTGGGTAGAGACAACCCTAGTAATTATAGACCAGTGAAGCTTATTTCAGTTGTAGGTAAAGTGTGGAAAAGGTTATAAGAGATAGAATTTATAATCATCTAGAAAAGAATAAGTTGATTTGGGATAGTCAACATGGATTTGTGAAGCTGTTGATGTGGTGTATATCAATTTCAGTAAGGCGTTTGATAAGGTTCCCCATGGTAGGCTATTGCACAAAGTATGGAGGCATGGGATGGAGGGTGATTTAGCGGTTTGGATCAGAGATTGGCTAGCTGAAAGAAGACAGAGGGTAGTGGTTGATGGGAAATGTTCATCCTGGAATTCAGTTACTCGTGGGATGCCACAAAGATCTGTTTTGGGCCACTGCTGTTTGTCATTTTTATAAATGACCTGGATGAGGGCTTAGAAGGATGGGTTAGTAAATTTGCGGATGACACTAAAGTCGGTAGTTGTGGAGAGTGCCGAAGGATGTTGTAGGTTACAGAGGGACATAGATAAGCTGCAGAGCTGGGCTGAGGTGACAACTGGAGTTTAATGTAGAAAAGTGTGAGGTGATTTACTTTGGAAGGAGCAACAGGAATAAAGAGTACTGGGCTAATGGTATGATTCTTGGTAGTGTAGATGAGCAGAGAGATCTCAGCGTTCAGGTACATAGACCCCTGAAAGTTGCCACTGAGGTTGATAGGGTTGTTAAGAAGGCATTCAGTATGTTAGCTTTTATTGGTAGAGGGATTAAGTTTCAGAGCTATGAGGTCATGCTGCAGCTGTACAAAACTCTGGTGTGGCCACACTTGTAATATTGCATACAATTCTGGTCGATGCATTATAGAAAGGATGTGGAAGTTTTGGAAAGGGTTCAGAGGAGATTTACTCGGATGTTGCCTGGTATGGAGGGAAGGTCTTACGAGGAACAGCTGAGGGACTTGAGGCTGTTTTTGGTAAAGAGAAGAAGGTTGAGAGGTGACTTAATTGAGTCATATAAGATAATCAGAGGGTTAGATAGGATGGACAGGGAGAGCCTTTTTTCTCGGATGGTGATGGCTAGCATGAGAGGACATAGCTTACTCAGAGTGTAGTGAGGTGTGGAACACACTGCCTGCAACAGTAGTAGACTTGCCAACTTTAAGGGCATTTAAATGGTCATTGGATAGGCATGTGGAATAGTGTAGGATAGATGGGCTTCAGATTGGTTTCTCAGGTCAGCGCAACATTGAGGGCTGAAGGGCCTGTACTGCGCTGTAATATTCTATGTTCTATGAAAGCTGTCCATTAATGCACTTAAACTAGCCACTGACTGGTCTCAATTGGGGTGAGGGCTGGCAGGTGGCCCTCAGCTTTGCCTGCCTCTGCAAAGAGTTACCATGTTGGGTGATACAGTTAAGTATCAGGAAGGAGACTGATAGAATTGCAGGACCCCACCTAGCTGCAAATAGTCGGGTGCCTTAAAAACCTCTCCTCATTTACAAGAACACTGCATTTGTCCAATGAGGTTTGAGACATTATGAGGTACCTTTTAAAAATTGCAGTTCTTTGCAGTTTGTCTTTTTTTAATTAGCTGTCTACAAAGGAAGTGTACAAAGTTAAAAATCACACGACACCAGGTTATAGTCCAACAGGTTTAATTGGAAGCACTAGCTTTTGGAGTGCTGCTCCTTCATCAGGTGGTTGTCAACTGAAGGAGCAGCGCTCCAAAACCTAGTGCTTCCAACTAAACCTGTTGGACTATAACCTGGTGTTGTGTGATTTTTAACTTTGTACACCGCAGTCCAACACCAGCACCTCCAAATCATTACAGGAAGCGAACTGCATTGTTCCACCTGCTGCTTCCAGTTTATGACCTCTTAATGAAGACTTGGTGCATCTATTTTCCACTCTAGCAAAATGTAACCTTTAGTAACACACACGGGTTACAGTGACATTAATGGAGATTTTTGTCGACGATAGATAATTTATTCATTTCTATGTACTGATTGCAATATAGAGCAGGTTAGAGTTTGTAATGATCAGTTATTCCTGCATATATCAGAGTGTGCTGCCTGATAAACCCACCTAAGGAAGGGACAGGAATAGAACAAGCAACATTACCCTTTGATGGGGTCCCATCTCACAAATAATCTAAAGACAAACGTACCTAATAGATCAAAGCATTCCACCAAGATCAAACATCTGAAGGACTTTTCCAAATAACTGCTTGTTTTTTTATGTTCATGTCTTTAGTCAGGCCTAAGAGGGTTTAGGGTAATGAATTGTTGTCACTGAGCTTGAGAGTTCCAACTAATAGCATTGCTTAACTTACCCATCAGCCCACGGGGGTATAAATTATTGTAGGACCCATGGTGATAAGGATGCATGTAAGGAAGAGTTGGTTTTATGTTACAGTTTAGCACTGAGGTCTTCAGGATTTTGACATTTTAAAGTTAATAAAAGGGTGAACTTCTGCAATCCATTATATCAGTATGATGCTGTGAGGGACGACAAGGCATGATTTGAACCCAATGACAATGAAGGGGTAGTGCTGGATCAGGATGATGCATAACTTGAAGGAGACCTCCAAGAGGCAGTAGTATTCCCAGGTATCTGCTGTTGTTGTCCTTTTAGATAGTTGCGGGGGGGGGGGGGTTCACAGGTTCACAGCTGTTGACGGAGCCTTAACATTTTGCTGCAGCAAATCTTTTAGATGGTTTACTTTGCTGTCACAGCTGGTTGTGGAGACAGAGAATGTTGAAGGTGCTACATGGGGTGCCAGTCATTCAGCCTGCTTTGCCCTGAATGGTGTCAAGCTTCTTCAGTGTTGTTACAGCTGCACTCATACAGGCAAGTCGGGGGGGATACTCCATCATACTTGATCATTGGCGCCTTGTAAATGGTGAACAAGTCTTCAGGAGTGGGTTAGTCCTCGCAGAATTCCTGATGTGGCTATCGTATTGATGACAGTGCAGCTCAATTTCTGATCAATGGGAACCTCCTGGATGTTGACAATCCCAGAGAGACTGTCAGCTTCTAACGTGCCGGAGATGGTCATCACCTGGCACATTCATAGCACAAATACGACTTGCCACTTATCATTCTAAACCGGAATTCTGTCCAGGTCTTTCATTCAGACATGGACTTCTTGAATATCTGAGCAATTGTGTGTGGTACTGAACACTGCACAATTGTTAATGAACAACCCTCCACTTCTGACCTAGTGTTGCTGAATCAGCTGAAGATGTTTAGGCCTATGACGACTCTGAGAAATATCTTGACAATGAGATAGTTGGCCTCCTGTAACTAGAACTACCTTCCAATGTGATACATAAGATCCCAACTGATTCACAGCTCCTTCCTCCACCTTCAATTCCCAGTGATTTCAGGGCGCCGGCGATCCTCCATGCCATATTCATTCAATTGCTTGATGTCAAGAGTAGTCCCCTTTATCGCATCACATCAATTCAGCTCTTGTGACTGTATTTGCACCAAAGCTATCATGATGTCTGGAGTGGAGCATGGGATGGAAATTCAGCCAATCCTTCGAGAGATAAATGACTACAGAGCAGCCGGAATGTGTTTCTTTTCAACTCTGTAGATGTTCCCCTCGCTTTCTTCATGGTAATGCTTCGATCAATTAGAACTGACTCACCAACCAATTAGTTTTCTTTTCTCTTATGATATTATCCTTAAAAATTGGCATTCTTTCACATGTCCTGATAAATACAACTTTGGCAACATGGCTCTCTTTCTGGCAATATCAGTAATAATTGTACTTGTCAAATACATATATTTGAATCAATTGATGCCACACCCACATCAATAAGTTCGAACTGTTTCAGACTAGTTCCTCACATTTAGGGAACTGAGGGGATTTTTGGGAGGTATTGTCTGAAATTACATTTGATTTATTGCCTACTAACATTTGGAGCCAAAAAGCATCTTACTGACAACAAAGATTGTTTTTCTCCTCTTTTACTTGTTCATGGGAGGTGGGCATCACTCTCTGTGCGAGGATTGACCTCCTCCCCCTAACTGCCCTTGAGATGGTGGTGAGGTATCTTTGTGAACTGCTGCATGCTAAGGGTCAGGTGGTATTTCTCCATTGCTGTGAGGAGGAACTTGGATGCAGTGACAGTAATATAGCATAGACTATTACTCTCATGTTTTCTTTTTCCCAGACATCACACGAGTCATTAGTTAATTTCTCACCAGCCGTGGAGATGTTGATTACAGAGCACTTATTGCTGCATTAAGTCAGCAGAAAAATGTGGAAACTGCACACTCAAAGTTTCAAAAGTCCTGTTGGCAGGAAGTCTACTTGGCAGTAAACAAAATTGGAAAGTTAAATTCAATATGTTGTTCTTGTTGCTTTCAGGACAGTTTCAAAACAAAATGCTTGCAGTCTTCTGTTTTTTAGATAAACTATTCTTGCACACAACTGGAACATGCTTTCCTTGCGAATACTTCGCATTTGCAAATGCGGGTTTTTTGAAGTGAGGGCCATCTCTTGTGAGGGATGTGGCCACAGAACTGGGTTTTGCCTTCATAGACTAAAATAAACGAAAACATCTCGAAACGTGGAGCCATTAAAATTTCTGATGATTTTGGGCAAGATAAATTGGAAAATAAATCCTCTCTAACTAAGATGGCGAATTCTGGGAAAAGCAAACTGGAAGCTTCTATTCAGAACCCATATCACAGTTCAATTAAAAATGAATGAACTGAACGGATGACTATAAAAGTAATGACTTGTAACATCATTACTGGATAGGTATTAGAAACAAATATCAGAGAAAAAAATAACAGGCATTGACTAAGGAGAGCCAATATGTGTTTGTGAAGACAGATAGCATTTGACAAATCTAAATGTGCTTTGTTTTTGAAGAGAATGTGGTCAATGATGCCCATATGGATTTGAAGCGTTTGCAAAGAAAATTTTGCTGCCTGGAAAAATTGATGCTCTCAGAATAGGAGGGTCAGGGTCAAAATGGATAAAGGGACAAAAACACAGCAAGTCATGACAAATAGTGGCCTTTTAGACTAGTGCATGGTAGACAGCACTGTCCCTCAAGAGTCAATGCTAGGACTGCCATTCTTTTGATATATAAAAGACTTAGAAATCTGAATATTAAACAAGATTTCAAAATGCATCAATGATGCCAACGTTGGAGACGCGGCAAGTTCTGGTGATCTTAGCTCTTGACTTCAACAGGACATGGGGAGGCTAGTAGAATGGGCAGCCAAATGGCAAATTGTGGTTAGTGCAAAGAAACATGAGGAGACACAGTTTGGTAGAGGGGATAGGGTGCAGCACTACAGAATTCTAAGCAATAAGGTTAGTGTTCTAAAGGATTCTTAATTCTAAAGAATGTACAGGGACAGAGGCACCTGGGCATTCATGTACACAGCAGGTGGCAGGATGTGTTGGGTAGAATCTTGTTATGGTGGTGATTAGATTAGATTAGATTACATTACAGTATGGAAACAGGCCCTTCGGCCCAACAAGTCCACACCGACCCGCCGAAGCGCAACCCACCCATACCCCTACATTTACCCCTATACCTAACACTACGGGCAATTTAGCATGGCCAATTCACCTGACCTGCACATCTTGAGGTCTCATTAACCATCTGAACAGCTGGTGAGAGATTGCCATGCTGCTTCTTTTCAAGGCAACCCGCAGAACCACAACCCAATCAAGTAGTGACAAGGCCTTCACCTAGAATCAAGACAGGTAGTGAGAGTTACTGGTAAAGCAGAGGTTGGCAACACTGCCTCTGAAAAGGTTATGGTACCATACACTGGTTGTTTTGCCGTGCGGCAATTGCAAAAAGAGGGGGATTACAGAGGTTGGAATGGAGGTCAGGGTCCTACCTCTCATCACACTCCACCACATCCTGATGTTCAATCCCTTAAACATGCATTGGACTGTCTTTGATCGAGGCTTCCATTACCAAGCTGACAAACTAACTCCATGATTTTAACTGCCACACCTGCCCCATGGTAACAGGCCCACTTTCTTCTGGGTTAGCTGGCAATGGGATAAGCTGGCAAAGGTCTCTGATGGCCAACCAGCAGAGGTATGGCCAGGCTGACCAAGGGCCTTCCTGCCCAGAACTTCCTCCAGCAGAGGTGGACATGCAGTGGGGTTCAGGCATGATACCATCCCATCTAAATACATGCATTTCCTGCTTCCATGTTCCCTCCAGGCTGGTGCTGCCCATTGAGAGAGGGGTTAGCAAAGTGTATCAGATCTTGGGCATCATAAAGAAACAGTGAAGATAAATTCAGAGAAGTATATATAAAGCTCTAGTTAGGTCCTGCAGATAAGGTGGAGGACATTTTTCAGAATAGTTCCAGGAATTGGGGCATTTTAGTGAAAATGTGATGTTGCAGAGGTTGGATTTGCTGTCCATGGGACAAAGGAGGTTGAGAAGAGATTTGAAAGAAGTGTACACAATTATGAGAGGTTTACATCAAGTAGATAAAGGGAAATTATTTCCATTCACTGATGGAACTCAAGCTAATTAGCATTGAGTTTAGGCAAGAAACAAAGGGGGCATTCGAGAAAGAACTGGTTTACACTGTGAGTGGTAATGACCAGGAATTAGTTGCCTCTGAGGCAGGTGGAAATAAACTGCACAACAATGTCAAAATAAAATTGGTGGCACTTCAAGGGAGTGGAATTGGAGGGATGCAGCAAATATCATTGACTCAGTGGGCTGAATGGCCTCCTTCTGTGGCATAATGACTTTATATCTACAACTTGTATTTGCATAGCTCCCTTAACATTAAAGACCATCTGAAAGCTTTTCCGAGGAGTGTTAGAAAACACGATGCAACACTAAGCTACATTCCTGATGAAGGGCTCTTGCCCAAAACGTCCACTCTCCTGCTCCTTGGATGCTGTCTGACCTGCTATGCTTTTCCAGCACCATACTCTCGACTCTGTCTCTCCAGCAGCTGCTGTCCTCACTTTCTCTACTAAGCTACAGAAGGCCAATAAGGCAGGAACTTGGTCAAAGGCGTAGATTTCAAGATTTTTTTTAAGGTTTTAAGGAATGTTTGAGAAAGAGAGGTAGAGAAGAGCAGCGGGAATGGCAGAGCTTAGGGCCAAGTCATCGGAGTGAGTCATCGGAAGGGATGGCCAATAATTGTGAAACAGTTAAAATTCGGGTAAGCTCAATCCAGAATTAGGTGAGAACAGGTGTCCTCAGGGAGCTGTTAGGGATGGAAGATATTACAGAGCTTGGTGAGGATGTGACAAGTTCAGAAACAGCAACAAGAATTTTAAAATCGTAACAATGAACCAATGGAACTTAATGAACAGAGGGTGGTGATCAGAATTTGGTGTGAGAAGGGATACAAGCATCAGAGTTTTAGGTGATCTCAAATGTGGGCGGTCAGTCAGGAAAGCATTGCAATATTAAAGTCTGGAGGTGCATGGATGGAGAGATGGAAATGTGTGATCACAGTGATGGCATCAAAAAGTAGTTGCAAACTTCTGGTGTCCTCAAACATGACACTGAGATTGTGTACAGTCAGTTTCAGCCCCAGGCTGTTACCAGGGAGAGAAACAGTGTTAGCATCCATGGAACAGAGTTCACAGCAGGAAGCAAAGAAAACAGCTACCCAGTTCTGAACTGGAGAACATTTCTGCTTCTTCAGGATTGGATGTCAGATCGAGAAGTCTGATACTTTAGTTAAAAATTACACAACATTAAGATATAGTCCAACGGGTTTATTTGGAAGCACTAGCTTTCGGAGCACTGCTCCTTCATCAAGTAACTGTAAAACAGGATCATAAGACACATAATTTATAGTAAAAGATTACAGTGTCATGCAACTGAAATGATATATTAAACACGTGAATTTGCATTTGCAGAATTCTATTTGAAGATACATATTATTTTGCTCAAAAAGTGCACAATCATATAATATTTTATACATTCCTACTTTGGAAATAGAACTAGCCTGACTCCAGATTGGGATAAAGACAGCTTTAATGCACTGAGTTGAGATGTCACCTTTCTTTTGTAAAACTTTAAGTTATCTCGAGAATGTGACTTAAAAGAAGTTCTGGGATTTACATATGAATGAACCGAAACCTGCAACCCATTCTAAAAAATGAAAGACTTAACAGCAATCTAGGTTTATTCAATACATTGTTTCAGTTGCATGACACTATAACCTTTTTCTATTAATTCTGTGTCTTATGATCCTGTTTCACAACCACTTGATGAAGGAGCAGCGCTCCGAAAGCTAGTGCTTCCAAATAAACCTGTTGGACAAGAACGTGGTGTTGTGCGATTTTTAATTTTGTCCACCCCAGTCCAACACCAGCTCCTCCACATCACAAAACTTTAGTGGCAGTGGAGAGTTGAGAGAGGTGGTGGTGACACAGAGCTACATTTTGCTAGCAACATTCTCACTAAGCTGCCTGTGTGTGTAGTCATGCAGCCACCTGAAAGTTAACATTTGATCATGTTGCATTTAAAGACTGCCTGGGTTAAGCAAATCAATTTAAAAAGATTGAGTTGGCCATGCAAAACAGCAAAATTTTAAAGATTGTAGATTTGAGGGAGAAAAATACTGAGCTTGAAGAGATCGGATAGTTAACAATAACAGCGAACACACGAAACAGGAGGGCTTTGGGTAATGCTTAATTAAGGGCTTTATACGTAATCATTTTAACTATTTGTTCATGAGATGTGGGTATCACCAGCTATGCCAGAATTTACAGCTCATTGGGAAGCCAAGAGTTAACTACATTGTTATGGGACAGAAGTCACATATAGGCCAGACCAGATAAGGATAGCAAATTTCCCTTCCCTCAAGGACGCTGGCGAACCAAATAGAATCTTAACAACAATCACTTTCTATTACGGATTTTTAAAAATTGAAGGCAAACCTCATCATCTGCCTGATGGGATTTGAGTCCATGTCCCAAGACATTAGTCTGGAGTTCTGGACTAGTGACATTACCACTACACCACAAATTCCCTTTGTAAGTGATGCTACATTCAGTGTAGCATTATAAGCTCCCAAGTATTAATGCATTGAGTAATCATCTGTTTAAATGTTTCTTGTTGGCTGTGAGTTTAATTAGGAAAATCGCACTGTGAATGACCTTGAGTTACATTGTACTTTACAGCTTAAGAATCAGTGGACAAATTGATCCTGATCATGGTCATCCTCATCAATGTGCATCTGAGTTCAACATTAGAGGGGATCTAACTTGCCTATCTACATGTACTAAATTCCCTTGTCAAGAATCTTGCTTGCATTTTACGTAAACATTTATTTCTGTAAATTGCTATGTCAACATTTCCCATTTAATTTTCTTCTGTTGTGCTGCCATGATGTGAGTGCAGGGTCAGGCCACTAGGTGGCTCTGTGAAGAAAGTTTTCGTATTATCTAGTCACCACGCTATCGAAAGTTCAATATAAAGAATTTACAGGAGAAAGTGAGGTCTGCAGATGCTGGAGATCAGAGCTGGAAATGTGTTGCTGGAAAAGCGCAGCAGGAATCCTGAAGAAGGGCTTATGCCCGAAACGTCGATTCTCCTGCTCCCTGGATGCTGCCTGACCTGCTGCGCTTTTCCAGCAACACATTTCCAGCAGATAAAGAATTTATACACTCGAATAACCAAAGATAACACTGTGGCCCATTTAAATGGAACACAATTTAACAAGAACTTATAACTTGATTGTATTGCAAATTTTAAATGAATTCATTCATAATATCTATACTTGGCTGACTTCAATTCACAAAGGACTGGAACCCTGCAGTTTATGTTGAGCATGTCAGTCAAATACTCATATTACTGGCCAGGTCCTGGCATCACTGCTGTGGGGGTTAATATTGGGATCATCGAGAGCCCCTCTCTCCAAGTAAATGTTCCAAACTAGTGGGAAGCATTTACTGCTCTGTTTCAACTGTCATTATAGCCTCTACCATCTTCCTGGGCTTGTAGGAAGTAAGAGCTGATGAGGTAGCCATCAGAGGCAAAGACAATACTAATGGAGACATTTAAGTTGACTTCGATAGCAATTTCAAGACTCCACTAGAATGCCACTCTGCCCAACATCTGGTCATAGCCAAACAAAAAGATGCTCAAAGTATGTTATGACTCTCACTGGTGTATTGCTACATCTTCTTCTTGACGTCTTTGGTATTTAACAGATAATTTACTTCACTAACCTTCTTGATTACTTTAAGTGGACCACTGAACCTCACTTTCAGAGATGTATCTTGTAAATTTAATAACCCTAAGGCTTCATCTCCTGTTTGAAACCTTCTGGTTTTAACATGCGCACAACTGAGAGTTACCCATCGTTCCCTGGAAGGAACCAGTCACATAACATTCAGAGCAGCAGTGCCCTGTGCCAGTCACTGGGAGAGGATGGGCTCTCAGTTCTGATCTTCTCAGGTCACACTCTGGCAGCTGCCATTACTCTGTCACAGTGTCCAGGAACATATGAACCTTGCATTGGCACTGCGCCTCAGTCATCCGCTGGAAATAAGGTTAAGGCTAAAACACTCTGGTCCTCCAACGGACCTGTGCATCCTGATGTAGCCCTGTGCCTACCATTTTAACGAGATGCAATTCCCTTAACTGTGGTGCATTGTAGTAGATGCACTGGTAGTAATCTTCCATTTCTACTACTCATGGTCCATAAATATGTATGTGCTCCCAACAAGTGTGCATTTATTTTTATAGTGCAGAAAGAACAGGAATGCAAAAGTAACTTGGGTTGTTATTACACCAGATTCTCTCACCCCCTCCAACCTATCTTAGAGAGGACAGTGACCACAGCTTACTTTAAGGAGAAAGTGAGGTCTGCAGATGCTGGAGATCAGAGCTGAAAATGTGTTGCTGGAAAAGCGCAGCAGGTCAGGCAGCATCCGGGGAACAGGAGAATCGACGTTTTGGGCATAAGGGCTTATGCCCGAAACATCGATTCTCCTGTTCCCCGGATGCTGCCTGACCTGCTGCGCTTTTCCAGCAACACATTTTCAGCACAGCTTACTTTAAGCCCATTAAAATGGCAGTGGGTCCAATGTTTGTTAAAGGACTGTGGTTTCATTGGTTGTTGAGGCTACTTCTGGTTTAATCTGGACAATTTGGCTCCCATTCAGAAAGTCCTTGATTGGTGGTAGAGCAGGATTACAATATCCATCACCTCCATTTTGGCCATATTGCTGTCCTGTTGAGCAGGGTGAGTTAAAATCTCCCCCAAGTGTTTTTACATGTATCCTTCTGTCTTTGCTGGTATATGAGTATGTCCATTTTATGTGGGTGTGATTTACTTGTAGAATAATGACAGAACATGGAACTAATGGGACTTCTAGAATCAATAATCAACAGGCATCACATTTAAATATAACCAGGCACTTTTAGCGTGAGACTTGTGAAATTGGACATACAAAAAGTGGTAGGAATTGCAGTCCCAATTTCTACCCACCCATCTGACCATGACACATGCACAATATCTGTATTCTGCTTTCAACTGTCACTTATAACAAAGCGCTCCACATCTATATAGTCAAATTTATTTTTTAACTCTTAATTGTTTTTGTGAATGTGCCGACCTCCAACTTGTTGCTGATGCATTAACCAACAGAATCAATTCTCCGACAGTTTCATTTTCAAAATCATTAAAAATTTTAAAGAACCATGATGACATCAATTGTGAAAGTGCATTTTGCTTTAAAATATTCATTTTGTCTTAGTCTGGATCAAAGGGAAGAGAAATGGTGGAAACATTGCTGCTGAAGTTTTGAGAGCACTTCAGTGTAACTCCATGCGTGAAGGGCACTGCACTGATTTACCGAAGGAAATATATACATGACTGAGTTAGGTTGGTTTTACACCAAAACTCTGATATGTGCAAATTTCTCAATCATTGTTCCATTTCCCAGCTCAGTACAAACCTTCTGTCACTAATTTACATAAAATGTCCCACAGAAAAGACTTGTTAATGAAAATTTCCTACATTTCTGTTCTAAGATTCAACTGCTGCATAGTCAGAAATCACATTCCCTAATCAACATAACTGAGATTTTCAGAGTTTGATAGTGATATTTTTGTATGCCTTTATGGAGCCATGCAAATATTTTCTTAATTAACACATTTCTAGAGCAGATGAGACTTGAACCAGGACCTCTTGGTCCAAAGAAAGGGACACTGCCACGCTAGAGTCCTATGAGTCTTGCAGATCAGCTTGTTCAGAAAAACCTCTGGAGGCAATGGGATTTGAACCAGGACAGCCTAGCTTCAAGGTAATGGTATTACCATTGTCGCACAAGAGCCTTTAATGAGCTGTGTAGTTACTTGTTGAAACATGTTATGATACATCTCTGGAACAGGTGGGACTTGATCCCAGGAATCCTAGTCCAGAGATAGGGCCACTACCACTGTGCCACAACAGCCGATAATGGGTCGTGCATTACACTTTATCAAAATACTATCGACTGAATTGCTTGGATCTTTTGCATTCAGAAACACTAAATACCTGGAATGGCCTTCTCAATAGGCTTATTACTGTTCAGGAGAAAGTGAGGTCTGCAGATGCTGGAGATCAAAGTTGAAACTTTATTGCTGGAACAGCACAGCAGGTCAGGCAGCATCCAGGGAACAGGAGATTCGACGTTTCGGGCACAGGCCCTTCTTCAGGAATGAGCAGAGAGTGTTCAGCAGGAGAAGATAAAAGGTAGGGAGGAGGGACTTGGAGGAGGGGCGTTGGAAATGTGATAGGTGGAAAGAGGCCTTGACCTCTTTCCACCTATCACATTTCCAACGCCCCTCCTCCAAGTCCCTCCTCCCTACCTTTTATCTTCTCCTGCTGAACACTCTCTGCTCATTCCTGAAGAAGGGCCTGTGCCCGAAACGTCGAATCTCCTGTTCCCTGGATGCTGCCTGACCTGCTGTGCTGTTCCAGCAATAAAGTTTCAACTTTGATATCCAAATGAATCCAACAAGAACTGGACCAAGCATATGTGGTACTCATAATCTTCTTCATCCTAAGTATACGCATGATTTTACTACAACTGCTAAGTATTTCATCAGTAATATTTTCAGCAACATAACACAAAACATCGCAGATAAGAAAAACTGCAGCATATTAACATGCCAAATTTCCCCTAAAGTAAATGCATTAAAATTCCATCAAATTTGACAATATTGTTATGTATTTGGCTTTAAGGGGTTAACACGTAGGGGGTTCCATACAACAGCCAAGCAGGGTGAGATCAATAGTTGTGATGTTGAGAAGATATGCTCTTCTTCATTAGGGTAAATAAAACCACAGAAAGTAGACAAAATCAAACACAAAATATTGCTGAGGAAAGGAGTGAACAAAGACAGAAATGGGAACTATTTAAATGTAAATCTATGATTCGCTCCAGTAATAATATCTAACAATATTCAATATCTAGGATCATACCAAAAGAGTACTTTGAAGTATTAAAGGGATTTTCTGCTATCTAGTGATCTCTGAGGCATGAAGTTTCCCTTTCTTGATATGTGCAAGATCAAGACAAACACTAGGCATACAGTAACAGTGATATCACCGCAGGGAGTTGGCAGCCAATTACACTGAAGTATTCTCAAACAGCAAATCAGAAAGTAAAATGCAGTAAAATCTTCTACTCAATTAAAATTTCCACAGAGTAAATACAAATCATCAGTGATACACATGGGATTAAAGTAGCTGAAATATCATAACTTTTTTTTAAATTTGAAAAAAACATTATTGCCATAATAATGGCAAAAAAGCATCCCAGTGATATAACATTAGATTTCTATGAGTAACTATTGAGTTATTAAAATTAAATTGCATTTATATAGTAACTGTTATGGCCACAGAAAGATCCAAAATGCTTTACAGCCAATAAAGTACTTTGGAAGTACAGTCAGTGTTGACACATAGCAGGCAATTTACATGTAGCAAGCTCCCACAAAAAGAAATGCTGTACTAATTATTGAAAAAATATTGACTATGACACCTGGAACAACTTTCTCATCAGTGGTGAGGTTCTGGAACCCACGAGTTCAAAGGGTAATACAGGCAAAAACCATAATCACATTAAAACATGCGGTCTATCACCCTCACCTTGACCTCTTTCCACCTATCACATTTCCAACTCCCCTCCTCCAAGTCCCTCCTCCCTACCTTTTATCTTCTCCTGCTGAACACTCTCTGCTCATTCCTGAAGAAGGGCCTGTGCCCGAAACGTCGAATCTCCTGTTCCCTGGATGCTGCCTGACCTGCTGTGCTGTTCCAGCAATAAAGTTTCAACTTATTACTGTTCAGCACAACAATATAAGGCAGCAGCCGAGACAGGAGGCCCTGAGAGTGGGCTGTCATGGCAGCAGGCGAATATGCCTCTTGGTGACTTTGCAGTTGCATTTCAACGACGCATTTGTTTAAGTCCCAATATAATTGAATAAGCTCAAAAGTACATTTTATTGCAAGTTCCCATTGGCAAAATAGCCATAAATTTCAAAATGGTGGCATGGTGGCCTAGTGGCTAGCACTGCTGCCTCACAGTGCCAGGGACCCAGGTTTGATTCCACGGTTGGGCAATTGCCTGTGTAGGGTTTGCACGTTGGCCCTGTGTATATGTGGGTTTCCTTCGGGTGCTCCAGTTTCCAACGCTGTGCAGGTTAGATCGACTAATCATGCTAAACTGTCTATAGAGTCCAGGGATGTGGAGGTTGGGTGGATTAGCCGTGGAAAATGCAGGATTATAAATTGGAGGATGGGACTGGGTAGGATGCTCTTCATGTGGACTCAATGTGCTGAATGTCCTGCTTCCGCACTGTGGGGTTACTATGATTCTAATAATGTCTGCTCAGAATAAGCTAGAAAATTCTGTGTTATTATTTTCCAGACTGCTTCAATATAATGTGCCAAATACAATAGAGGACTGTTTTTCCCATGTAACCGTTTTTCTGTGCTTACATGGTCAAAGAAAATTGCTGTGATTGAAACTGCTGAGGGAAATCTAGGGCTGTATTTTCTCAGCCTCTGAACAATGTGGGCAATGGGGATGCAGTTCAGAAAGCATGGCAGGATCAGATAAATGAAGTTCTCGACATCAAGAAACAAAATCTGATTTTCCTTTGAAAAGCAAGATGGGAATCTCACTAATGAGAGGCCTATTTGCATGCATTTACATCTCATTAGTATCTAATCTCACCTTACTCGTATGTAGTTTGCTACTCTCCCATGGTGCAAAGAAAAAGCAGACGGCAACAATTCCAGTCAGAGCAGGTAGCTGGCATCTGCTGTTCCTCCAGTTACTAACTCCTCAGGATACACTCTGCAGGCAGCGACTGCCCATACCCCATACCCATATATGGTGGCATCAGAAACACACACCGACCTCACATCATCATCTGAGTCACAGAGAAGACAGTTCTCCACTTCATTGCTGCAGTTTGAAGCACATCCACACCTTATATTTTAATGCTGCTGTAGAGCCAGGGAGAGAAGCCCATGTCTTCAATCGGAGCAGAGTACACCTCAGGGCTCTTCACCTGCTTCCTTCAAGCCGACTTGATGCCCACAACATCTCTTGGCTTGATGTTTTGTCCTTTGATGCCTGATTCAGACCTTGCATGTTCACAGTAGTTCGTTTTACCCTGCTATTTAGGACAGAGCAGCTTGTTATGGTTGTCAGTGGTTGATCAATCAAGGGACAAACATGTTGTTGTATGGCACTCTGCTACATCAATCCCACACCAGCAGCATATGTACCAAACAAACTTCAACCCAATGGCCAGGTCTCAAAATCTAAGAGGAGTAGTCCTAGGACATGTCGAAGGGAATTGTTATCCTTCAGACGTTGCAGCCACAGCCAGTTAAAGGTAACTTGTGATTCTTTTTTTGTTTAATATTTCAGGTTCAATATAACTCCTCAGGACTTTTCTGAAGCGGTCATACTGGACTAGAAACATTAACTCTCTCACCAAAGATACTGCCAGACATGCTGAGTTTCTCTAACATTTTCTATTCATGTTTGTTTTTTTTTCTTAATTTTCACTGAATAACAAAAAGCAAATATTTTCAATGGTTCAAAGGCTTTTCAATATTGAACATTGAGAAAATGTTATATTAAGCAACGATGCGCATTTGGGAAAGAGTAACACTCCCTTAGACAAGATTCTAACATGGAGGAATGCTAAGGAGGGATAACCTGGATAGCTCAATTCTTGTGAAATGCCATTAAAACCAGAAGGCAACTTTGGAAAATATCAGTACATTTATAAATGAGAGAATCTATTTGAAGTGAAGTGTCACTCATCCAACCAACAGGCTCTCAGAAGCTTTTCATTCTAATTTCTCACCCACTACATGTGCTGCGAGGGCTATTCAATGTCAGCAGTGATCGAGGTGGTGCTCAGCTGGGTCTTGAATATGGCATTGGCATCAGGAATCCCAGAAGATCCCAGAACCTCTGAGTACATCAGTCAATGATGAACGTACAATACCAAGGTGTGGCACAATACATACATTATAAGATGAGTAGTGGAGAGTTGTGAGATGTACCTCGCTAGAGCTGACAGAGAGAAACCCTCCATGAAACTCCCCGAAATTGACACTGAGCTGACTTTTGGTAAGATACAGCCCATAGCAGCTTAGACTTTCTGAATGATGTCACAACTGTTCAGACCGCCCCCAATCGTAGGAGAAGCTACCCACCTATCTGGCCCGTGATTTTTCCTGTTAGTCTCCCCTTGATGGCCACTTCCTGCAGCCTCCATTGTAGAAATATGGGAGGGTCAGCTTGAGAAAGCACAAAGCCATGCCCCTCTCCCCACTACCTGACACCAGAAGAAGTGGGCGGCATGGTGGCTCAGTGGTTAGCACTGTTGCCTCACAACGCCAGGGACCCATGTTTGATTCCCACCTTGGGCAGCTGTCTGTGTGGAGTTTGCACATTCTCCCCGTGTCTGCGTGGGTTTCCTCCGGGTGCTCCGGTTTCCTCCCACAGTCCAAAGATGTGTGGGTCAGGTGAATTGGCCATACTAAATTGCCCATAGTGTTAGGTGCATTAGTCAGGGGTAAGTATGGGATGGGGGACTGGGTCTGGGCGGGTTACTCTTCGGAGGGTCGGTATGGACTTATTGGGCTGAAGGGCCTGTTTCCATACTGTAGGGAATCTAATCATTAATGACAGCAGCAAACAGTATAAAGACATCAACTGCAAGTTAAGTCTTGAAAGTTTTTAACGCTTTTATGATTTTTGTTTCTTTTAATGAATTAATGTCATTGTTGTTGACTAATTGTATATGTAATGACTTTCTAATGGCTTTTATACATTTAATGAACATACATTTACTGATTCTAGCACAATTAGTATTTTTTCCTTTTTAACATTCAATATTATTTATGCCTCTTAGTGAATGGGGGGGTTGAGGAAAGTGACTGTGGGGGTAGGGATGGCACCAGTGTAGACAAGCATTAAAGTAGTTTATTGGTGGGTAGACTAACAGATTGGTAGTGTAGTAGGTCAGGTGGTTGGTGGGCAGGATGACAGGTTAGCAAGATGGTAGAGAGTAGGTTAGCAAGATTAGTAAATGGATAGGGTGTCAGGTTGGCAGGTCAATGGGGTGACTGGTGGTTAGTGTAGCAGGTTAGTTGGGTGACAGGGTGGCAGACTGATGAAGGGGTAGGAGTGTCAGTCTGGAGTCAGGTTGGGTTGGTGCTGAGGGTGGGTAAAACTGATTTAAAGGAGAAGAACGCCTTAATTCTTCCATGATGCTTTTCAGTCAACAGTATTTCTTGGAGAGCTGTCATTATTTAATGTAGGAAACACAGCAATCAGTTTACTACACAGCAAGCTGCCACAAGTAGCATATAAATTATGAGCCCGAGTAGGTCATTTGGCCTATTGAGCTAGTTTCACCACTGATTTGATTTGATTTGATTTATTGTTGTCACCCAAGTACAGTGAACATACAAGGACATACAAATCATAGGGTGTTTAACAGAGCAAGGTATAAAATGTTACGGCTGCACAGGAGCTACACAAAAGCAAGATCAACATTAGATTTGAAATTAGAAAGGTCCATTCAACAGTCTCATAACAGCCAGGAAGAAGCTGTTCTTGAATCTTTAGTACGCATGTTTAAGCTTCTGTGTCTTCTGCCTGATGGAAGAGATGAGGAGAGATTATTACTGAGGAGGAGAGGTCTTAGCTGATGTTGGCAGCTTTTCCGTGGCAAGGGAAAATGTAGATAGAGTCCAGAGGTGGGAGCTTGGTTTGCATGATGGTTAGCGCTGTACACACAACTTCCTGTCGTTCATTATAGTCCTGGACAGAGAAGTTGCCGTACCAAGCCATTATGCACCCTGGCAGTGTGCTTTCTATAGTGAATCTGTAAAAGTTGGTGAGGGTCCTTACAGATATGTCGAATTTCCTAAGCCTCCTGAGGAAGAAGAGACTTTGTTGGGCCTTCTAGATTGCTGCATCTACTTGGGTGGTCTTGGACAGATTGCTGAACATGATCATGACAGACCTAACTATCGCCTGAACACCACAATTCTGCCTCCGCAGGTAAACCTTTCCTCATGTGTTCATCAAGAATCTCAATATCTTTCTCTGCCTTAGTGACCCTGCCTCCATCATTCTCTGAGGAACAGGTTTCCACCTATTTGCAATCTACCGAGAGAAAAACGTTTCCTCTCATTTCCATCTAAAATGGGAGAGCCCTCAGTGTCAAAAATTGTCTCTTAGTTCTAGTCTCTCCTGCAAAGGGGAAATATCTTCTCAGCATCGACCCTGGCGAGACCTCTCTGGATCTCATATGCATCAATGTGTTACTTTATCTGATTTGGAGATGCCGGTGTTGGACTGGATGTACGAAGTTAAAAATCACACAACACCAGGTTATAGTCCAACAGGTTTAATTGGAAGCACACTAGCTTTCGGAGCGACGCTCTTTCATCAGGTGATTGTGGAGGGCTCGATCGTAACACAGAATTTATAGCAAAAATTTGCAGTGTGATATCACTGAAATTATACATTGAAAAATTGATTGTCTGTTAAACCTTTCATCTGTTGGAATACAGTGATAGTCTCACTTCTTTCATGTGTAAATCACAAAACCCTTTTTTTTTAAGTTGCATTCTTGGGTTAGCTGTTAACAATGGTGATAGCTAGACAATATGTTGAAGGTGTTAGCCCCCTGTGTTCTCTGTCTATGACCTGATGTTTAGGTTAATTCTAATCTAAAAAGTGAGGTAACAGAGTTTTACATAAATTCATGCAGTTTTTGAGCTCAGAGTTCTACATGAATGCATGCAGTTTTTGAGC